>NW_008684362.1:84980-110241 GCF_000695815.1 Acanthisitta chloris | reverse complement strand
AAGACAAATACAAAGTTGTCTTACCAAAATGCACAGCTGGCTGGGGGTTTTTTGAAAAAAAGTAATATCTGAAATCAGGAATATTGATTTGTCTTGGAGTGTTGTTTTCACCAATTTGAGACACAAATCTAAACTGCACTTATCTTTCCTCTGAAAAGCTTTACTTAAGGATTCTTGTTATTTTTTAAAAAGAGGATAGCAACATACTATATTGTTTTTATTGTCAAGTCAACATTTCTTGAATAAAAAAAGCCTAATAACTGTCTGAAAGAATAAAAGCAAATGCATGTGTCAAGTTATTTGCTAGAAAATTAGCTTCTGGAATGTTGCACTTATTGTGTAATGTAAGTTTCAGGTAGGAGGATAACAATTCTTTGATGGCTGACTCATGAGGCCACTTAAAAATTAAATTAAGAAGTAATGAGTAGTCAAAAATGTAAGGATACTGAGAAACACCATTTGAAAAAAAACTGGTTTATTAATGTAGGAATCATGATAATTATGAATTATGAATCATGAGAGTACCCTCCAAATAATATTATACTTTCAATTTAAATTTCTGAAAAGGGGTTGAAGTTTTGAAGGTTTCCATTTTCTTCTCTGTTAATTTAAGTAATATAATAGAGGATGAATCAGATAATCATAGTCTGGTGATTTAGTTAAAGTGAAAAACATGCCAAGAGTTTTTCCATGAAGACACTATGGAAAAAAACCAGTAATTTCTGGTTTCCTCAGTTATTCCTAGCTATGCAATAAAAAATATGTCTTACAAAAATTAATATGAGATTTTAGTTGGGAAAGGCACAGCTTGAGTGTGTGGAGAAGCTCTTGTATTTATATTAGATCAGCAATATGGTTTTCTCTTTTGTGATCACAAGTTTTTTCTCTGTCTCATTTTTTAGTGAAAAGCCATGCTGTTTACTTCCCCACATATAGTGAGTGTTATGTCCCCCTAGGCTATAATATTAAGCATCCTGACACACACTTGTTTCAGTTCCCCTGATGGTGTTTTAGACTAAAATGGGTTTATTGGGTTTCCTCCAAACTTCAGTAATATAATGTCTTTGAGCCTTCTCCACGTGTTGTATAATTAACATCTAAATTTTTTAAAGAACAAGTAGGAGGCCAACAATGGATGTTTTTTATTGAAAACAATAAAGCATTGTTTAAAATTTTATGAAATAGTATCACCAGTATCAACACATTCCTTACACATATCCTAGGCTCTTTATTCTGTTGAAGAAATCACCATTTTAATAAAGAAATTATCTTTTTATGAATGGCAAAGTCTTAAAAAAGCTGAAAGGATATTTGTTTAATTTTATTTCTATTTTTTGCATTGTAGTACCTTATTCAATACAATCAGTGTGAGTTGAACCAACCAAGAACAAAAGCTCTGGGAAAAAATAAAGGAAAAAAAAAGCCCTGAGTTTTAATATACAGAAATATAATGAATAAAAAGTTTTAAGTTTATAAAGAAAAGGATGATGCATCCCTCCCCTTCTCCTCAGCTGCCTCTTAGCACCTGCAACATCATCAGTGGCAACTGGAGAATCAGACATACCCTCTAAGGACTAAATGAGACTGATGCTAGTTAGCCAGCCTGGGTGCTATTTGCCATTCCTAGCCTGCAGTGGCCCTGAGTGCCAAGACAAATAACCTGGAGTCAGATGAACTGTCCATGTTTGTATAATACTGCAGGTATCAGCCACCACTCACTGAGGTCAGGTAAAACTATTTTGCCAGCTAAAGATGGTCCTTTAGCTTAGAGCTGAGCATCATATATTACTTACACAACTTCTTACTGCAGACTCCTCCCATTCCCGGTATCTATTTCCACAGCCTCCCATAAATTCAGTAACAGACTATCTTTGCAGCAGCTTCATATACAGGAATAAGTGACAGAAAATATGTATACTATCAATAAATATGCAAATCTTGATATTTTCCATAGATGTGAGTGTCAGGATCTTGCTGCTATAGTGGCAGATATTTTCTCAATGATTTTAAAGGGCAGACCACTTCTGCCCTATTGTGCTTTATCTAAGGCTCCATTTGCAAATGGAGGTCATATTTTCACTTCCAAATAAACTAATATGGAGTTGCAAAAATTTCCACTGCTTCTACAGCAGCAACAGTAACAGGTGGTTCCTGCTTATTTATGTACTGCCTGCTACCTCCCTTTAGAAAGGTACTGACTGCAGAGGAAAGTAGGGTAGTTTTTAAACTTACATGGTCTGTTTCAATGGTAGTAGCTGCATTTTCTGGAAAAAAAGTAAGCACTTGTTCTGCGAAACTGTATGCTTAGTGAGAGAAAATGCTACAGGACAGGGTGGTGCCAATGAAAAAGAGAAAAAATCTCAGCATGTGCAAAAACAAAGTTCTAAGGGCAGAAACACAGACTGACCTTCAATGTAACTCAGAGATAAATCTGCTCATAAATTCTTTTATGTCTGTTCTGTTCATATGCTGAATTTGCTCTGTAATCGTATTCTTTGTTTGTGCTTAAAGTAAAACATAGCTGTGGATTTCCTTGTTTGTTTGGGCATTTTTTAGTTTTGTGTGTGTGTGTATGTGAGGTGAACTCTATAAGGAAAAGGTACAGAAAGATCCACTTAACAATCTGGCCAAATCAAATCTAATTTAATAATGAAATTATTTCAATTTACTCCCTCACCATTGATTTGTTCACGTGACATTTACGGACTTCAGAAATTTCTAAGGCGGTTGCAACCCTGCAAAAAACATGCTCATCAAACATGCAAGAAAAAGTTAAACATGTAAGGACAAGAGGTTTTCATACCATTTTCAGCAGCAGGCAGTCAGATGCTGGTAGTGATTAATGTACAGCTGTAATAATCTGTAGAACAGATGAGTTAAAATAGTACTCATTCAGGTGTCAGTGTTTGCTTAAACACTCCTCTGTTCCTTCTTCCTGATCTACTTCACTACAGGGATGTACTGCAGTATTTACAAACACAGCTCCTTTCTTCGGTGATTTCCTCAACTCAGTTGAGAGAGTCCTTGAAAATACATCTGCAAGTAAGGGGTGTTATTAGGCTGCTGTGTGCATAAATGTGCACCTGGGCATTATCATCCCAGAGCACTCTTGTAGCTAGACATCACTTACAATTCTATCTTTCTGTTCCATTATCAGAGCCCTGCTAATGTTTACTGAAAACACTGCATCTCCACCTTGGTGCCTGTGCCTTGGTCTGCTGAAACAGAAGGATAAACAATACAGACTCTCACGGGGTATTCAGGCATAATAGCAGTCTTTCAAAGAGCAGTGCTAACTTCAGTGTTAGTCTCATTATTTTAGGGGTTTATTAATTTATTTTTTTCTGTCTTACAGAGAAATCAATATTGTTCCTTAAAAATAAAAAATAAAGGGGTTCCTTCATCATTATTTTTAAGTCATCTGAATGCTCATTGCTTATTTCACTATGTTCTGCTGCTTCAGTCACTCATTTATCACTTCTTTGCTACCTGTTTAAAAATCACAGTGTGCTACTTGTGGTCTACTTCTTTAATATAGATTTGCTGGTTGTTAACACAACTGCTGTCTTCAAGGATATGAATATTCATATACAGCTCTGGAATCTCAAGGAGATAAATGTAGTTTAGTAAAAATCAAATTTCAACCTTGCTGTGACCTCATCTAGATGTTGGAGTTAGCACTGAATAACTTAACCTGGCACCCTCGGATTAGTTGGGGAATTCTGTTATCATATTAAAGCTCCAGTTGAGATCACTATGTGAGGCTATCATACAATGTGTGATCTGCTCCTGATTTGTGTGCCCGTTTTATTACTAAAAGAGATTATTGCTAAGTGCTGAAAAAGCAGGACTGAAAAAGAACAAGCTGGGCTAGCGTTTGGTCAACTAGTTATGCAGTTTCTCTAGTTGTCACAGACAAAAAGATTAATTTGTTTTTCACTATTAAGACCATTCAGAAATAATATTTGAAATATCTAATTAGCTTGCATGATAGCCTTGTTATTGCCTATTGTAAAATCATCACAGAAGAGGATGGAATCATTGCTGTAGCTTCCTGAGGAAGGAAAGTTCAGAGGGAGGTGCTGATTCCTTCTCTCTGGGATCCAGTAATAAGAAGGGTTCAAAATTGCACCAGGGGAGGTGCTGACTGGGTGTTGGGAAGCATTTCTTTACCAAGAGGATTGTCAAACACTGGAACAAGCTTTCTAGAGAGGTGGTTCATGCCCGAAACATGTTGATGAAAAGTTACATGACACAGACTTATCTGTTGTGTATTGGGACATATTGAATTATTTCTTTTGCCTTCTAAAATTATGATATTTGATTTCTTAACCAAAATATTACTTCAGTAAAATGTTTTCATAGTTTCATTGTTTCCAATCTGTGGTAGGTGATTTTTTTTTTTATTCTGGAAGAGTGTTGCTCCAAAAATTGGGACAGAATGAAACCATAAACTTAATAAGTATTCATTAAAAAAATAAATATCTTGCTTTCAGTGTAGGCTGTTTCCATTCCCTTATATGAAAGCTAAGTCAATAATTACATTATCTCCAATATGCCAGAACAATTTCAGGGCATTTTAAAATTAACTTTCTGATTATATTTACAGACTAAAACATATTATCTAAATCTCATTCTCCTAAACAGGCAGTTTTGATACAAATTCAGTTTTCAGTTCAGTACATTGAAAACTTTGTGCTGAAATATGTTTTCAGATATTAACTGGGAAAATTAGTTATACTATAACATTAATTAAACTTACAGGGAAGAAAAATATTCAGTTTTCTGTAATTATTCTTTAGCCTAGTTTTTTTCAGGCTGCTAACACTTCTAAGCTTTTCAGCAAAAAGCTTTTACAATCAATACTGAAAGATAACATTACATCTGCATTTCATATCAAGAAGCTGTGGTTCTATTTGCCACTAAATGAGGTGAAAAAGTTCTGAAGTAAAACATCTTTTTCTAAGATTTTGATTAAACCAAAATAAAAGCTAGGTCCACTCCTAAAAATATATAGCTTTTATTATTATTAAGCAACTTCCATTTCCACATACTCTTAACCATAATTGAGTGCGACAAATATTAATATAAAGAATTTTACAAAATATTATTGAAAATATATTATTACATTTCTGAGATTTTGTTGTTATATGTACATAACAAGTTTTGGAGATCTGGAAAATATCTCTAGTTTTCAACAAAATCTTTAAGGTTAGGGCTACACATACCATTTTTCACACTGAATTTTGCTTTCAAGATCAAGTTTCTTCATGTTTATTTTCATGTAAAGATCATATGCCAAAGTATTGTTGGAAAGACTGCAAATATATTTTATATATAAATTTATTTTAGTATCAAATTGTGCTGGTTTGAGCTGAAGTAGAGTTAACTTTCTTCACAGAGGCTAGTATGAGGCTATGTAAAGGAAGCAAATTTAAAAAGTCAACTGCAAAGCTCTCAGTAAGAGAACTGCTTGTTTACACTACAGTCCTTACTGGCCTGAAGTTCAGTACTCTGAAATATGCCAGGTCACTAGTAATTACAGTAACACACAGTAACCCAAAACTTGACACAGTTAATTACTGGTCACCAGAAATCAGGTGACAACAGTTAGAAGTTTTGCTGTGCAAAATTGCTACTTTCAACTAGCAGGTGTTTGGCTCTGCCAAATACAAAGAACTGCAGAGGAACAGGCAAATAGGGGATTGGGAAGCCCTTTGAAGGAAACTTTGATGTGCATTAAATTAGCAGTGACCAGAATTCTTATTTGGAGAAAGGCTTATTCAGGAATCATTTTTTATTGCTATTCTTCACCAAATTTCTATTTTGTGGTTACTCTTTTTTATTTATTTTTCATGAAAGTATGTAAGCATGATTTATTTTGGTCGAACGATAAGTAATCGAAACATGTCATGGTTCATACACATAGGACAATATTGCAAATGATAAAAGCAAGAAAGTGCAGCGGCATCTGCAAGACTTTTATAATTAACTTCTAGATTAATCATCAGAAATCAGAGCTACTTTACTGTTTTTGTCTCTGGATATCAAAAAGAGAGACAAGATTTTCAGCCACCTCCCACAGTTTCTACAAACTGGTTCTTGAATGCAGTTTATTTATTAATGGTCACTGGGCAGTCTGGAAAGCAGGACCCTGGGCTGCTCCCTATTGTGCGCTGAAGTTTTAAAGTAGATGTGGAGACTTGGAGCTCTACTGGAAAACTTAGCATTTTAATCTTCAAGATTTAGGCATTTTTAAATTCTATTTATATGGCTTTAGAACATTTTGACTGTACAAAATGGATAAAAGTAATACATGCACATAATAGTAGAACCTGTATTTGTGCAAATACAGTAATTCCTTTCATAATTAGATATTACCCTGAACCGTGTGACACCTCTCTCTACTTGATCCTTCAATGAGTCTTGTAAGATTCTGTAAAAGTGCAGAATCTGTTACAAAATATTGAACTAATCTGTAGCCCTGGAGATTTAGTTTATTTGTTTCACTGTCTTATGGGGAAGACATAGAATAATTCAAAAATCTTACTGTTAACAAAAAGTAGAAATGGCATTTTGACTTAGTGTGTCATTATATATTTTCTATCTTTACTTTCATTATTTCAATACATTATGGGGAGTTTCTTTTGTTCATTTAACTCCAGTCAGGTATTCTAACTTTCTCTGCTTTGTATTTCTGTGTGATGCAACACTTAATGCTCTCCAGTAGACCTAACACTTGACTATTTTTCCAAAGTTGATGAATAAGAAAGTTTTAAAACCTGTTCCCAGTTGTACATAGGTGAAATTGATGAATGTTAACATTCTGTTCTGTGATACAAAAATAGAAGCACCAAAAAAAAAAAAAAAAGTTCAGTATTTGACAATCTTTCCTAGCAGTGGAATGTCACATACCATCCTCACGTTCAGAAACTATTTCTGTGTATAAAAATGCAACACGTTTTCTGGAATATAAAACAATGAATAAAACAAAATGAATTGGTTTCCTTATGCAAAGTACTTATGCAGTAAGGTGGGTGTGACACACTGTTAATGTCACATATACTGTAATTCACTATGGAATTCTTTCTCCCGTGTTTTTTCAGGGAGATTGAAAAGCATAAAGTTATAAATTAAAAATAAAGTGCATTATATTCTTAGATGATATTTCAGATGGTAAGCATTTAAGCAATTTCCAATCACCTTTTTTATAAAGTCTCAATGCATCTTTTGCTGTGATCAATTCAAAAAGTAACAATTCATTTTAGAAAGAACATGATGAACCTAACATTTGTATTACCTAGTATTTGTATTACCAGAAGAGAAACTGGTTTTATATCGGCAGGCAGCACGTTATATAATCCAATATTTCTAAATTCAATATTTTTTCAAAATAATTCAGAATTGTTCAGTATTATTTCATGATCATTTACGCAACATCATGCGAGATAGTCATCCTCTTCAAATTCTGTTCAAAAATGAGCAAAAGAGTAAAATAAGGCATTCAGCAAAAACTGAAATCCAATAATTCATAGAAACTTGCATAAAATTGAATTTGTTTCACAACTAACTAAATATTGAAAGTGTGAGTACATAGTCTGATTTTCATTACTACACAACCACTTACTGCCTTTACATGTAAGCCTTTTGCTTTGTTGAATGCTTTGTCATGTGCATTATGTGTAACACATTTCTTCATGTATTACTAATTTCAGGAGCTACCAAGGTCCCAGTGACTGACAAATTACATCAATGCTTTCTTATCTCATTAAAAAATGATATTTCAATTGCAAAGAAGGGTAGAAAACCAATATGATTGAAAACTTTTTTCAAAAAATTATCTTACATTTTTTTGTTTTTCATGAAGGAATATGCTTACATATATAGATATATATATATGTGGGAAAACAGATTTAAACAAATAAAACATAGAATTCAGGTTTTAAATGTGGTGGAAGGTAAAGTCACAAATACCCCGTAATTCTTGGCATTAAACTCCCTTCAGAAAACCATGGGTATCATTATAGATACAATAACTCCTGGATGTGCCTTTTTAAGTGGGAAGCTTAATTGGCTCTGAGCAAAGAAGAACCTGGAGGGATATGAAAACATGTGAGGGGCACATCTTGAAAATAGTCTCTTACATCTCTCAGAGATAGAGGGAAATGATTGCTTCTTCATGTTCTTATGTCAATAAAATACTTGGCTCTGAGGTGCCTGTTTCCTATGACTTCTTTATATTCCCTTTTCATGATGATAGTGTGAATTTATGAATGTATGGAAGTTTTTTTGAGTTTATTTATAATCAGAGATGATTTTTAATCTTAGAATCATGGAATATATCAAGTTAAAAGGGACCCATAATGATAATTGATTCTAACTGCCTGCTTCTGGCAGAACTACTTAGCACTAAAAGACAGGACTAAATCATTGTCTTCACATTCCTTGAAATTTGACAGGATTGGTGCCATGACAACTTCCCTGGGGAACCTGTTTCAGTAACTCTATGTAATAAAGAAGCCACGTGTTGTAACAGAACATCATTTTAAGTCCAGACAAATTATTTCCTACTTTCTTAAATAAACGTTCTCTTTCCAGAAACTGCATTTTCCTTGTTATGCCTTTGTCTGCCAAACTTAACAAACAAACAAGCAAACCTCTCAGCTACATCTACAATTGCAATGAAGACACATGTTCCCGTAAGTTATCACCATGAAAGAGATAAGCCTCTCTAGGCAATTCTTTTTAAAGATGATCATAGATTTTAATAGTTCTTGGATTTCCTCTCTGAACTTTTCTGTTTTCCAATGTCCAAAAGAACTTGTGAGGATACATTCTCATTTCTCATCTATGGACTACATTTTGACTCTCATACATTCATAGTGTTACTGTAAATTTCTCTTTGTGCAACAGTTAGGATGACAAATCCAAGTCAAAGACTGTGAGAAAAGTTTTCAGCACTTCCTAACAATTTATAGTAGTCTTAATTCAGAATAAAAGGAGGATCAGGGTGTTGAAATTTCAGAAAATCTTGCTCCTTTTCCTTTAAATATTAATTGCTTACAGGATATCGATAGTCTTACAGCTACATCAAATGCAGAAGGTACTGTAAGAGCTGTTTTTTCATGTACTCCTACAAATCTTTCAGGAATATAAGAGATTTCCCTGACTTATGCTGCTTTAAGTCTCTGGATAAAGTATCAAATAAAATAAGAAGATACAGTTTATGAAAGATTGAGAAGGGTTATAAAATTTGATTTATTGTAAATAATTCATGATGCCCTTTGCAGCACTGTGAAATCCTTTTTTGCAGTTCCAGTTTTGGTTATAAATATGCATGCAATGAATACAGAACAGGGTTATTTTACACAGACAACAAGTATTCTAACTGATCGTACATGTGTACTAGTGATATGTGTTTATTAATAGATGTAGCAAACATTCCACTTGAATGTATTGAAAAGAAATAACAGCAAAGATGGAGTGAAATTGAAAATAATGTCATATTAAGTTCTGTGAAATCCGGCAATTGAGAATCAATTGCAGAGATTCTTAGTTCTGAAAATTCTCAACTATTTTGTCATGGGTAATTTGCAAGACTTTTTACTTTGCATATTTGCTTTGTGCCTACCTAAGACACTAAGATGTTTGTATATTTTAAAAAAAAAAAGATTCTATAAATACAGGGGGAAAAAGGCTAAAATTTATATTTGATCTTCTAGAGAGTGTCCAGCTCCTGAAAAACACAAAATTGTGAAAATTTAGAAATAACATCCTGCTTTTGGAAGATATTGGCCATATGTTTTATACCTTGTGCTACGTCTTACAGGTTAACACTTCGGAGTCTTTGCCCTGTTACTTGTGACTTACTCGTGCTATTGAAAAAAGGGGGAAAGAAATAAAAAACATAGGAAGAAGAATAAAGTCTTTCCCTCCTCCAAAATTAAACAACATTTGGAATTAAAAATGTCAAGCATATGAACAATAGTGTATAAAACCCTCAACAACTTGAAGACTTACTAGAATACTAGAAGTTGGAAAGTTAGGATGAACTGGTGAAAAATGACTGCTAGCTTCACTGCCTTCTGTGGCATTAATGTCTGATGCTATTTATGCCTTACAAGAATGTTATGAATCAGCAGGGATCACAAAAGGGAACATATGCCCAATAAAAAAGGAGTAAAGGAGATTAGTGCATGTGTGATAAAATTAGAGTGGTGGGAAAAGAAAAGCACTAGAAATGCAAGAGTGCTTTAAATTCTATAGGGTATAGGGAGATACAGATGAGAAGAATGTACTGAAGCATCAAAAAAAATACTATATATACATGCAAATATATGTACAATACGTGCAGCAACAATATGAAATATAATGTCAAAAAAAGGAAACCTGTATTAATATTCTGTTGCCAGTATTTGAACTAAGCTATGTGACACCCATTTTCCCCTTTCCTTAATTTTCTGGAAGCTGAGGGAAGTGAAGAGTGATTTTTATTCTTAGAACACTGGTTCTCTTGGGAAATTTCTTAGCAATACAAAATATTGCCATGCTCCAAGCAAAAATTTTCAATATAGTATTTAAAATGCTTATTCAAACAATACTAAAGCTGTCAACTGAACCAGCACTGGAAGAAGTATGCAAAACAGTATTAGTACTGATGGAGAAATATTACCATGTATACGCTGTAGACCCCTAGTGACACATATGGTTGCCAGAAATTTAGATTTCTCAGACAGAACATAGCTTCACATATAAAAATCTATCATATGCATAGCTCTTTCACTAGGACTTGTGACTTGAATGACAATGAATAGTCTCATTTGGATTCCTATATATGTTTTCTATTTATAAAAGCCATATTTTGTCTCTGAATTGCTTGTGTTATTTGAAAAGCACTATATAACTCAAAGAATCACACTTCACATCTGAAAGGAAAAATATCTCTAAACAAGAAGAAATTATGAAGCTGACACAAATCTGGGATTTCATGAATCAGTAAACTTTTCAAACTTTTAAAATAAGTTGTTTCTGTTTATTATTTTCTCATTCATGGATGAGGTGATTGTGAAAGAAAACAATGCCAAAGTTATTAACACAGTACTAGATTCACCTGTCATTTCTGGTGTTAAAAATAATGGGGTAACTCAATTCACATATGAAAGAAAATGGAAGAGTTATATAATTATATCTTCAATTGGATTAATATACCACATGCCAGATTTACCTGTAGAACCTACAAACTCCAGCATATGTGTATAAAATCTTCCCTTTTAGTCCTCTTCCTCCCTCACCAAATGCAAGAACAGTAACTAAAACCACTTACTGCAGTTCTTAAATCTCAGGTAAGGTAATAAAAGAGCAAAACACATGGTCAAATCTGAATACGAATATGATCATGATCATCTGCAGTTGAAAGATGGTAGGCACCTCAAGTGTTTGCTGCTTTACAATCATTAGAACTTCCATTCAAAGAATGAAAAATATTAAAAAGTGGTGTTTACATTTAATGACTGCTAATTTAGGCAGATGTTCTAAGTCATCCTCTAGAGGATCTTATCACACTCTGATATCTAAGCTGGGTGCCTGCTGTTCAGTTACGATTTTTGTTCAAAGTCTCACATGTGTGACAACAGTAGGAAAGCAGTTGATATGAATGAAAAATGAGGACACTGCTAAATTTTTGCACTGTTTCCTTCACCTTAGACTTTCCCAGGTTCAGCTGTGATGGAGGCAGTGTCTCTCAGAGCAGTGGTACACAATCTAGTAGAGACACTGTGATAAAATCATACATACATACATACATGCACATACACCTGCAACAATGAAGTCTTCGTAAGGTGGAGGCTTGGTGCCACTACCATTATCATTTGCACAACAATGTCTATTTCAGTGAGGGTATGTGTAGTCTTTCCCAGGGGAAATACCATGGTATCTCCTTTACATAAATGCAAACATACATGTATAGGTTCTTATACTGGTGTCGATGTTCTCTGTTTCCTGACTGTCACAGCAACCCTCTTACTCTCTCTGCAAGCCCTGCTGGAAACCCCTGCCTCTGAGGCTCGGTGTCCTGAGTGCCAAGGAGGGGTCCAAGGACCAGTTCAGATGCAGCGCAGCAGCACAACATTTGTTCCAACTTCTGAGAAAACTGCAAAGCTGTGAGACAAAATTATTGGCAAGAGTGCAAAAGGAAAAGAAAGGTAAATATGTGGATAAGGTTAGAAGTGTTGAGAGAGAGAGAGAGAGACTGTCATTAGCTCAAGGATTCAAGACAGACAAGCACAGATGTGCAGAAGTATATAATCCTACAGGAAAACCAAAGCAATGCAAGGGTCCAGTTGGAAGGTCGCTGTGGGTCCATGCCAGAGTCATCACCATCACCACTGATATCTCTACAGGGGAGGATGGCAACTCAACAGCAGTGAGGAATCATTTCAGTGAGTTGCGGGGGCTTCCCTCTCAGCTGATGCCTGCATGACCAAGAATGGTCTTTGGGTACATGAATGACCAGTCTAATAGTCTATTAAATCCCATTGTCTTTTGTGCATAGTAGATGCTAGTAATTGGTATATATCCTTAAATTCTTCTAGCAGAGCCTCTTCGATCCTGGCTAATTATGCCCTGACAAACTGAACCAGGAGAGAGGAGGTAACATTTCAATGGTAAACTGTAAGATTTATGGGAGGGAAGGAGAATATGTGATTGTAGTTTCTGGTGGCAAGGGGTTGGGATCTTTTTTTAACCAGTCCTCTTTAACATCAAAGAACAAAAGAAAAAGAAGCAAACATAGAAGGCATTGGGGTGGGGAGTAGTACTGAGTATTCTCTACATACTATAATCCAAGTAAGCACCTTATTCTCTCTTTTTCCTATCTTTTTTTTGGTTTGGAGTTATTTTCACTATAGACATGTTTGTAGCTTCTAAACACTCAAAATCTGACAGGTTAGCACAGAAGCCTTATATAATGCACAACATAGTTTCTGCTGCAAGAAGAGAGTAATCTGAGTTTTACCTATGTGGTCATAACTTCGCATTTTTTAAGTATTTTTAAGTATTTTGAGCTTGCATAAAAAGAATACTTACTTCTAGACATCATGCAGAATTCAAGTTTAAGTAAGTATTTCTCATTTTTTAAAAGAAAGAAGGAAGGCTGTGTGAAGGTGAAATTACTTTTTTTCTCAGTATTTTGACTTGTTTTCACACACGATGCATTTCTGGTGCAAAAATAACACATATAGTACAGTGAAAAAATAACATGAAATTATGTAATTTCAGCTTCAACAAGACAGTTCAATATAGAGTATTTTTCAAAAGTGTCATACAAATTGTGCTTTTAAAAAAATGTACTTTCTGGAGGGGAAATATATTTTTATTGTCAAATTCAATCCTTACCTTTGAAATATATTAAGTTTTATTGTTTCAAGTATGAAGCTTCAGATATGTACAACTACTGCTCAGTTTCTTTTAAAATAAACCAAGATTTCTGAAAATCCTAGTTTTCTATATGTCTATATAATAAAATATCCCAGAGACATCAAAATCATAAGATAGATAATAAAAGAATCATTAAATCCTGGGTTTTTTTACTTAGAATTAGAAATAAATCCCACAAATTCTTACTTTAAATTTCTGTAAAATCACAGTAACTTTTTAATTACAAGAAAATAATGCTGATTTTAAAGTTGATTTTCTAATTTTAGTTACTAAATTAAAGAAATCAGTTTAAGTTCAAAAAATGATTTGGTGGTTTGACCTAGTCTGGATGCCAGGTACCCATCCAAGTTGCTGTATTATTCCCCTTACTCAGCTGAACAGAGAAGAGAAAATGGAATGAAAGTCTCATTAATTGACTTATGGACGGAGATCACTCACCAGTTACCATCATGGGCAAAACACACTTGACTCGGGAAAATTAGTTGAATTTAACAAATCAAAATCAGAATAGGATAATGACAATTATCTAGCTTACCCTGCTTTGTACAGGAAGCAGGTTGGACTAGACAAACACCAGAGGTCACTTCCAACCTCAGTGATTTTGTGCTTCTCCATTTTTTGTGATACTGTGAGTTTGTGAAAATATTTTAAATTCATGCTGATCTGAAGAAAAATCAGACTTTTAAAAACCCAACAAAACAGGAATCATAGATCCTTTTCATTGTACTGCATTTTTTAAAGTGTGTGATATGTGGTTTTACCTCCTACTTTCAAAATCCTTATTATAGGATACTGTATTTATTATGTTTTCCCTTTAAATACTGTAAATGATGGTTTTATTTCTTATTGCTTTACAGGAAGAACTAAGTGTGTGCTGACACTACACACATTTGACTACATCTGCTTTCCTTATATCAACGTGAAATTCTTGACTTGCAAGGTCAAAATATCTTTGCAAAGTGTCATTGAATTATTTGTCTAGAATCCCAGAGTATCCATGATCTATTCCTCTCATCAGTCCAGTCTTCTAATCATTAAAGAAAGAAAGGTTCCAGTTTTGCTCAGAAGACAAGAATAAAATTCTCCAGCCAGCAGAAGTGTGGTATCCATCAATCTTGTAGAAATTTTCACAAAATCCATTCAATATAACAGGTGAGAGGCAAGCTCTCAAAGCAAATATCCTCAGTGTGAGCCTTGCCATGGCTATGGTTTTGATCTTGGAGACTAAAAAAGTAAAATGCTGTTTCTTCAAATAAGCTTGCTCTTCAGTCAAAGCCCTGCAGCTCATTTGTACTAGAAATTCATATTTACATATGCACAGTATATGTGATTCATAGAATGTTTAAGTCTAAACTACAGCAAAGGCATAGCACTATATCACTGTGCAAGCTCATAGCTCCCTCTGAATTGCAATTGAGAACTGGTTGATGAGCAAATAATACAATACCAAAGCAGTAGATTTGAGTAAGAAATGCATTGGAGAGTACTGAGACAGATGGATGACCTTTTGCTTAAATAAGCACACATATTATTTTTCCCTTTTTAAAAAGTCTGAACAATTGTCTTTATTTCGTTACATCAGCTAAGTAGCTGTATTCAAATAGTATACATATGTGTAAGTAGAATTTATTTCCCCAAGAGATTACACAAGGTAATATTTCCTATATTTCTGTTACCCAGTCTAGTCAGGCAGGCAAGATGAAATCTCAAAAATATGTATCTGAATTATGCAGCATATATTTTCCCTACTCTCCCATTTGGAGCACAAAATACTCTTGGGACATGAAACAGTATCATATTGCATGTGCCCCCAATAGGGCATATTTCACGCATTCTGTTTACTTGCATTGCTTTTATATTCATTCACAGGAGATATGGTACCTGTCTCTAAGACTATGTAATGAGCCAAGAGGAGGAGGGGGCTAATGTGTATGTCTCAAACACCAATAGCTGGATAGCTTTGTAGCCAACCAATGATTGTTAGCAATAACACACTGTGAGAAAGATCAGGATGTGGCTGGAGAAGGTGAAGATATCAAGGTAGGGCAGTATTTTCTAAGGACAAAAGTCCTTGTTCTAGCTCTTGGAGATAAGTACAACACAATACAGTTCAAGAGCAGGGATGAGGTTGAAAAGTGGACATGGACCATAAGGGAGGACCAAGACCACCAAAGTTTCACAAAGTCCTCCAACTCATTTCCAGAAAGGTCTAAAAGAACGGACTGGGCATAGTAACTCATTTCAATAGAAAGTGAGAAACCCATCTCCAGGTAGGAAAAACTTGCCTATAAAAAGGTACCTCCATGAAGCCCCAAGGTGTGTGTGCCAGGACCCTGGACACCCCATCGGGTGGTTTGATGCTGGAGCCAGGATTGATGACCTCTTTTTTTTCCTTTCTTTCTCTCTCCCACTCTTTGGTGCACCTCCCTCTCTCTCTTCCCTTTCACTCTACCCCTTTACCCAAAACCTCTGTCATGTGCTTATACATGGAGATAAAGAACATATCAATTTCCATGCCAAGTATATAATCTACTAATAAAACTTTGTAAGCTTTTGCAGCCCCCTCTGACTTATGACCACAGGCATCTACCAATCTGTGGTACTCTGTTGCCCTTAAGAATGGGATGCCACACCTGTTTTAAAATTTTTTAGTCTATTGAGATATTTAGGACCAGAAAAATAGAGGTTACAAGAGGTCATGTAAATGGACAATATAAGAAGGGCAATTTTTGACAAATTAGAATAAAATCTTGATGTGGGAAAACCTTGACATTTTAAGGTTAGATTTGTTGATCTATTCTGTTAAGCAAGAATCATAAAAGACCTCAGTCTTTAAATAAAGCAAAAAATCACATCCATGTATGTTGCAGTTCATACTCTGAGAACAAACAAATGGAGAATGGTGCAAAACTGAAGTAAATATCCAATTCTGAATACACGTTGATATTGCTCTTATTCATCACTGTTATTTCAGTAGCTCAGGTGTTGAACTAGATTATTGTTACAAACTGACTAGGAAATATTCTAAGGACCACCTCTAAAATGCCAAACATTTCATGTTATATTTCCCATTCCTTTTGTTTGATTTTTTTCTTCTTCATTGCAGCTTTTATTTGGTGACTGTCATTTTAGTAGTTGTAGTAGTACTTGAAAAATATCCTTAAAGACTATTGTTGACAAGCAAGTACCCTATGCTTAAGTAGCCTAATCTCCATTGCTAAAAATGCTTTAATAGGATGACTATAGTGAGTAAGTTAGTGAAACAGTTTATATCAGAAAATCATAGTTCTATGATAGTACCATCACACTCTTCACTTCTTAGAGCTTCCGTCTTTTTAGGATGTTCAAACGTAGTAGCACTGAACAAAAGTAAGACTGATGCAGGAAAGTCATGGATTATGATCCTTTCCGGTATTAGAAGAAAAGTAGTAAATAGACTGAAAGCTCCGTGACACCTTTAATTACATTTTACTCTTTCAAAGAACTCAGTCACTTACAAACTTGCTTTAAAAACAATGGAAAGGTGACAAATAATCCTTAAAGTCTGGTGTCAACTTGAACTGAAAATAAATGAACTATTTCCTTTTTTCTCTCCCTTTAATTCTCACCTCTAGGCTAGATCTGCTGCAGATAAGTGCTTCAGTGCAGGTAATCTCTTAATTGCTGTAATTAAGCTAAGTCAAAAATGTTAACTGCCTAATAAATTCTTGTTAGTTTTAAATATAGAAAGGACAGGTTCTCACTGCCTTTTAGTTCTTGAATATATACAAGGTCCTACATTGGTGATCAAGGTTTAAAAATAAAGCAGAAATATCTGTTGTCTCTACCTGGTTTAAAATTCACAGAAACAGAATCACAGAACCATTGGGACCTCTGGAGTTTGTCTAGTCCAACCTGCTCCTGTACAAAGCACAGTCAGGTAGAACAGGATTTTGAGGGCCATATCCAGTCAAGTTTGGACTATCTACAAGGTTGAAAAGTCCACAGCCTCTCTGTGCAACTTGTGGAAGTGTTTCATCACCTTCACACTGAAAGAAAAAAACCCCCAAACCCCACAGCAAAACAGAAAGAAAAAACTCCCTGTGTTTTCCTTTGTTTAGATGGGACTTCATGTGTTTTAATTTGTGCCTATTGCCTTGTGCACTGTCATTGGGCACTGCTGAGAAGAGTTTGATTCCATCTTCTTCCTTCCCTCCTAGCAGGTATTTATTCACACTGACAAGATCCCCCTGAGCATTCACCTCTGGGACGAACTCCTGGAGCTAACTCTATCTGAGAATTACAGCTCACTGAGCTTCTTTCTGTATGTCAGAAGCTTCAGTGTCTGAATTATCTCTGTGGCTGTACTCTGGATCCCTCCAGAACCCAGAACTGGGGCTGGATAGTTCCAGTTGCAGTGCTGAGCACGAGGTCATCTCCCTTGACTTGTGGGCAATACTTGTCCTGATGCAACTCAGAAGACTGACAGACTTCTGTGCCACATGGCATAAAACCCCTCAAAATAATCTTGTTCAGGAAGTTAGTGTGTGACTTCATATTTCAATTAGATGTAACATATATGGTCATAGGTATGTTTTATTTCTCTTTGCATATCTTTCCTGGTGCTGGATAATCAGTTACATATTCGAGTTCATTAAGATCTTGGGGGAGATATATTTTTCTTTATAACTGATTTTGTTTTCTGTGGGTATTTTTCTTTATCCTTTGGTTTCTGTGTAAAGGATTTAAGCTCCATTTAGAGAGATTAGGTTGGTGATTATAGAAGGGATCATAAGACAACATAAGAGATCATGGTCAACTGTGGTTTCCATCAAGGCAGATACTGTATAGATATTGGGGAGTCAAAACCATTAAATTATTCATTTGATTTTGTCAGTTGCTCTTTCTTTATCTGTAAGAATTATATGTTTCTTTCTAACTATTTAAATGAATTTCAAAATATTCTCTTGTGTCTTAATCAATATCAAATCTGGAATTTCTATTGACTTTGAAAGTAAAACATTCAGATTCATACTGTGTAGGAATAAGAGGTACATTTCAGAACAGAAGTTCTGAAAACTGACGATATTAAAATAAACATATCCACACATGACTTTTAACTTATTCAAGTAAATCACAGGGTAAACCAAAAGCTCCTGTATTATTCTCAGTTGTGGTTGTCTTTCACAGAGTCAGAGCTTCCATCACCCTTTTTGCACTGTAAGTGCACAGGACAAATCAAGACATGCGGAGAGAAATCAGGGCAAAGCTTTCTGTTGATCCTTAATTGTTTTAAGATCTCTTGTGAAGCCAGGTAGAATAGCATGCATCTAGCAAAAACTTAAGGAGCACAGGCTCATCATTCTTTAGTTCTAGTACATCATCTCTGAACTGGATGCATCAGGCAAAATTACAGTATATAAATAAACCTGTCTATGACAACATATCAGTGCATTAATCTTCCAGTTAAACATTTTCTGATATAAACTCCTTTGCCTACTTACTTGCAAAAACTTACTCACCATAGTCATATTCTTTTCATCAACTGAGTTTTTGCTACTTAAGTATAGGGGACATGCTTGCCAAAAATGGCCTTTAAGTACTTTTTTCAAGTACTACTTTAACTGCTACATTGTCAGTCACCATAAAATAAAAATTGGAATGAAGGAAAAAAGATATAGGATGGGAAATATAACATGAACGGTTTCACATTTCTGAGTAGGGTTTAGAATATTTCCTAGTCAGCTTGTAACAATAACCAAGTTCAACACCTGAGCTACCGTAAACACAGAGATGAATAAGTAAAGAGCAATACCAATGTATATTCAGAACTGGGTACATACTTCAGCATTCTTATGTGTTTATTTGTTCTCAGAGTATGAACTGCAACATCATTAAAGAAGCAATGCTGAAAATAATATATAATCACATCCAGCATTTAAGCTTTGCACTTGGGAAATATACTTAAAACATTGCAATTTCAATAGAAGTCTTTGCAACAAATGAAATATACCTTGTTTTTTGTCCTAGCCTCAACTGGTAAAAAGCCACTTACCCCTACTAAGTCTATCAAGACTCCTGATTTACACCAGGTGTGTACCTAGTGTTTGAAATACCTTGCATACTAGTACAATTGTAGTAGTAAATTGTACAATTCAATACTGGTGTATGTCTACTTTCCTGAGAAGTTTGACACTCAGTAATAATAGCATAATGCTGTTATATGATATGAAGCGAGAAGATGAAATCATATAAAGCAAAAGCAAGAACCTCTGGGACATGATGTGGCTGTATTTTAAGGTACTAAAATTAGATGTATTTCAAGGCACTAAGATATGAAATACTACAGAAAATCACTGCAGTGCATAATAGAGACACTTCTGAAGAGCAGTGCCTATTTTGGTAGAAAAAGAAAGTATTTCTATGGTAACTTAACACATCAACAAAATTATAGAGCAATTCACATATTCATTTTTGGCATGGATTCTGGTTTTATGCTGCTATTTTCTAGTACCATAGGCCATTTTGGGCACTCATGCTAAAGAAAAAGAAAGGGAGGCCTCATAACTCTAATACATGAGCTCTTCTGCCTCTTCCAACTCTCTGGGGCACTCATGAACTAAATAAGGAGACCACACCTTCTCATACAGACCAGGATTTTTTCTGCATCCTTTCTGAAACCACAAGACATTGCTTTCTCTTAATCTTTTTCAGGGATTTCACAGAGCTAGCAAACCATCTTCAGCTCTTTTACAGGCTTCAGCACACTGTCATCTGGTGCTGCAGAAGGCTGGCAGAGTGCAGACTACTTCACAGAAAGTAAAAGAAACAGGTAGCTGTATTGTGTGGTCAATAGCTTAAATGTATACAGTCAAAGAAACCTTGCTGTAAGGGTTTTAGGCAACAAATATAAGCTATTACACCCCCCCTTTAAATATTACCCCTCTTCCTCAGAACTCCTTGGTAAACAGCATTTTACCCAACTTTAACATTCAACCTAGTTTACTAAGAAGATACAAATGAGGTTGATGTTCATTTGTCAAAAAATGCTATTTTATTTTTCTAGGTAGGAGTTGATCATATGTCACAGTTTCCTGTTTGTAATACTAATTATCACAGTGTTTTGCCCTTCTGTATAGATGTTGACAACACCAGGGATGTGATATATTTCTCAGAGACAGAAGATCTAGGCAGAAGCTGTAGAAAGAAAAGAATTTCAGAGAAAATTAAAGGGACTGTAATGCCAAAGAAAGAACAAAGAAAAGGTCAAGGAAATTAATTAGAAAATCTGATAACAATAGAGATAAAGGGAAAGGAAAACCCCACAACTGTTAACTGTGTTTAGTGAAATAAACCTGAGACATACCAAAAAAAGATTAGTTATATATAGTTCAACATGCATGTATAGTCTGTGATGCTTGCATATTAGTCATTTTGTCTTTAAACAACACATTTCTAAATTTGTAATACAACCTCATTAAAAACCTCAAACCAAACAAACAAAACCAAAACACCAAAGAAAACATCACACAACTTGCAAGTACCTGATCCTCATATGTCTGAGTTTTCGAGTATCAAGTGGAAAAGCAGAGTACCTGATCCTCATATGTCTGAGTTTTCAAGTATCAAGTGGAAAAGAAGATACTCTCAGGTTTCTGGAAATTGTAGAACAATGCTGAGAAGACTTCATTTTTTATGCATTTGTCGCAGCTTTGCCTTCTTAAGAAAAGAGAAAAAAGCAAAAATAAAGCACATTTAATAATACATCACAGGACAAAGGAGCAAATATTTCTTTGAAAATTTTAACAGAAAGGTTGACAGGACAGCCAGTAGTCAGGAGAGAATGAAGTGTTTCTATTTAGGAGTAATAATTCAATTCAGCCTAAACATGAGATATTCTGGTTAGATTAAAGCTGTCCAAATGAACCAAGAGATGTTAGTTTAAAGTTTTAAAAAATGATTATTTTTGATGGATATAGAGAAAACTGTAACGTATGTTTCAAATGCAGATGAACTGCTACATCAGTCTACTGATATCCTTCTACCACAATAAAGGTTCAGGAAACTATTAGGTGATAGACCTTCAAACGAAAAGTAACAAATACTTAAATTTATATATCTTCTAACTTGAGTACATCATGAAACTAATAGCTTCGTACTTTTATGTATTTTCAGAAAAAGAGCAAATGCCTGTTTCACCAGGATATGCAAAGCCTCCCACAACAACCCCTCATACACAGAATAAAACAAATGTAATAAAAGAAAGAAATGATTTCTTTTACCACGTGTTTCTACAAATAAATGTCAGATAAATTGAAAGTGAATGAACTTCTGCCTTGATTTGTCTCCAAAGTATGTCCTGAAAAATCAATCAATATTGGCTTGTAGTTTGAGCTATTGCAGTTTGGAAAACTATAATGATTGGGAACTTTCTGTTTGGGTTTTTTGTTTGCTTTCCTTGCTTGTTTTTTGTTAACTTTCATTGCTATGAAGATACAACATTTATAAAATGTTTTAAATTTCATTCTTTCTTGGAAGTTAGTTTCAGGCAACAAAGGTAGTATTATCCCAAATAGAAATTACTGTGCTTCAGTAACCCTTCCTTAACTTGGTAAGTTCTAGTTCTGGACTGTTTCCAAGCTTTTATCATGAAGAAAATGGTATAGATTCGTCTAATAGGAAAAAAGAGAAATTACAAGGTTTTTCAGTCCCATCTAGTGGTAAGAGGAGGTATATGTTTCAAAGCATCAGTCAGTCTGAGTAATAATGGTGACAAAAAGGTTAACAAAAGTAATACTAATCAAAGTGCTATAAAATGTTGAAGCTAGAAATAAAAAGCTGCAATAATAAAGAAGTTCACACCATCTTTTCTGTTTATTATTTTTCACGAGAGATAACAGGTTCTGTTTCTAAGACCCTAATTATTTTAAAGGTATGAAATAGCAGCATTTAAAAGCTTGGTGAGAGGTAGATTTTCTGTTGTAGCCATGCAGCATGTTTGTTCAAAACTTATTTTTTGATAATAAGCAAATGAACAAAAAGAATGAATCCTTCTTTCCGTCTTCACTGGCCTTCAGCTATGATGATGCTATTTGAGTTTATATTGCAATTCCATGTAATTTCACTGCAGAACACGCAGACTGGTCATAATTACAAAGGCAAACTAAACTGCAGTTTCTCACTGTGCCTTGTAAACAAATCTATAGCATTTGCAGTCATAATTACAAAGGCAAACTAAACTGCACAGTTTCTCACTGTGCCTTGTTAACAAATCTATAGCATTTGCAACAAATTTGTTTGTTTGTTTCTTGTAACATTTACCTAAGAAGAAGCATTTATCCATAAAGGCATCATGTTGTTATTAGTATTCATTGTTTTCACCCTCTGAAATTAAAAGCAAACAGATCAAGAAAACTGTTGTCCATTATGTTTGCTTCATGGCTGAGATAAGAGCAATGTACGGAGCATGCGACAGCACCAATCATTCGAACAAGTAGAGACACAAAGTGATCATGTACTGCCAAAGCAGATTAAAAGCTGAGACTGCAATGGGCAAAACCACAATATCCTTCAAGAACAATGAAGAACAGACTGTCCATTTCCTGGGTGACCTGACAAATCCACAGATTTATCTGTTTTCTGTCTTCCTTGCTGAATTGACATCCCCAATGGGAAAAAAAAATTTGAAGAATTAACCAAATCATGATACTAACAGGCTTTACAGATTTTTACAAATAAAGAGCATACTTTTTTTTTTTTTTCTGGAGTGCAACAGACTGGGTTGGTGGGGGGCAAGAGGAAGGGAAATGGACAACAAAACACCCTACCAAAAACAAAGAAGGAAACATGACATGGAATAAAATAGGTAAGTTGTGGTCTTTTACTACCAGTTGCAACACTGTTTTTAAAAACTCTCTTCACCTAGCAGTTCCCTTTCTTCTATAAGAATCACCATATGTAGAGATGAGCTCTTTCAAAGAGACAAAGTCTCTTGCAGGAGTATACCAGTACTGAAAAAGAAAAAAAAGTATATAGACATGGTCATACTGTAAAGAGTCCAGCACGGGGCCACAAACATGATTAAGAGTCTGGAGCATCTCTCCTATGAGGAAAGGCTGAGAGAGTTGGGACTGCTTAGCCTTGAGAAGAGAAGGCTCTGAGGATCTTATTAATATATTTATATTCCTGAAGGGAGAGTGCAAAGAGGACAGAGCCAGTTTCTCCTCAGTGGTGTCCAGTGACAAGACCAGAGGCAATGGGGACAAGCTGAAATACAGGAGTCTACATCTGAATATCAGGAACACTCTTTTACTGTGAGGAAAACAGTTCTGGTACAGTCTGCCCAGGGTGGTTGTGGAGTCTCCATCCTTGGTTGTATTCAAGGGCTGTCTCCATACAGTCCAGCTATAGGTTGCCCTGCTTAAGCAAGAAATTCGGACTAGGTGGTGACCTTCAGAGGTCCCTTGCAACTTAAATCATTCTGTGATTCTGTGAAAGTGAACTTCCGGACTTTGTCTTATTTAAAAACTTGACCTGCAAAAAATATTTGAGGTAGAAAAAAAAAAAGTTGAGAATAAAACCGTGCTGATAGGATCATTGCTTCATTTTTATTTCCCATTGTCTAGACTCATGTTCTGTGAAACACGAATTCCAGAATACAGTACCTAAACCCAATAGTATAGAGCGATAATCTCAGAAAAGTCTTGCATCAGGAATTTTCATCCACATTTCTTCACAATAATTATTTTTGGAGAAATTATGAAAAAATGCTGGGAAACTGCTCAGAGATAACAGTAAATAAAATAATGAGGATTAATCTACTTGGAAATTACATGATACTTCATGTGGGATTTCAGAAGCAGAAGGTTATGACATCATGTAATAGTAAACAAGAAAGCACGGTATGCATACAATATTACACTCTGCTTAGGAAAGAAAAAGTTGCCATTTTCAAGCAAATCTTGAGTGGATCTCAAATATTCTATGCTCTCAGTGTACTGTTCTATGCTAAAGCTACTACTGTAGCATAAGTATACATTTTGAAAAATGAATCAAAACATATACTTAAGGACTGAATGCAGCATTAAGAGAATGAATGAAAGATGAAAGAATGATAGATTTGACACAGTTCAGAAACTATGTTACCATACACATGCATTGAACAGACCTGGACATGCAGTGCTGTCATTAGCTCTGTAATATCAGAGTTAGCAAGTGCTATTAAGGCTTTCTCAAGCTGCTTAGATAATTACATCTTTCTTCACAACCCTTGAATTCTGCTCCTAAGTTGTCAGTGGCATTCAAGAACACTAGGGTAATTATCAGCATAACTTTGGACATCCCTTTTCTAAAAAAAAAAAACAAACTTGTTTTTCAAAACTTTCTGGCTGCATTTGAGAGAGAATCAAGCATTTGAACAAATGCTATCTTAAATATTAAGTGCTTTTTTGTTGTCTCTTCATCGTCTAGTTTTACTTGACAAAAGTATTAATTAACAATTCATAAACTTCAAATCATCCTCCAAAAGCCAGATTTTCAAAGATAGCAAAGTAATTTTTTTTTCGCCTACATGAAGTGTTCATCTCTTCAGAGGAGTTCAGTGATCTAAGGCAGTTGATCTCATTGTGGCACATGTATGCTGAACATCAAGATACTTGGTTATAACCACTTTGATAGGGTCATAGTCTGTTAAATGCTCAGGAATCTAAATGAGAACTGTAAATAATGGGTGCCTTCAGAAGTCTGGTCCATGATTCTTTTCATATTAATGTTCATATGCTAATCTTTCTCATGTGCTGCCTATGCTGATATCTCCAGTTTTCATTGTAATAAATCTTCACAGTATTCC
>NW_008684362.1:66995-84957 GCF_000695815.1 Acanthisitta chloris | reverse complement strand
TGCTGAAGACAGATTATTTAAGAAAAATAAAAAGTATCAACATCCAGACCATTTTTTATTCAGCATTAATTTCAGCTGCTTCATTTATTAACTGACCTATTTTCTTTCTGTTATTTCTTTTCTCTCTGAGGTATTTCTTTGTTCCTTTTGTCATGTTATCTAACATGCATTTATTCTTTCTTTTCTCTGAATTAAAGCCAGACAAAAGTTCTTCCTGAAAATCATTGTTTTCTTTGGTATCACAGCATCTATTATTCTTCAGTGTTAGAAACTGTAGAAAAATTATCAGTGTCATAAAAAATAGAGTTAGTATGCATGAGAATACCCTAGTTCTGCATCGTTTATTACTTATTCCTAATTAGAGCCTAATGGCTCCATGAAGGCTTCTCTGTACTTGAAGCGTAACATTGACTTGTAGATTTGGTGTTTTGTGGAGCTTGGAGGAGGGGGTGTGGATATTCAAGAAAGATTCTGATGAGCCTATTTAGTGGTGAAAATGTCTGGAACACCCTAGAACTTGTCTATTGGTCTCTGAGGGCCAAATGAAACACTCAATAATTTACTACATGGAAAAAATCAGAACTACAACTTATTACTCTGGTAAGTAATGTAATCATACTGCAAATTTGATTTTTTAACCTTCCTATTTCCACACCACTTCCAAAATCAGAGTACAGGGCATCTAATACAGAACTGGATGGGAGAGAACTGGTGACCTTGAGGCTAATGTACTCCAGTCACTAAAGACAAGCAAATTTTTCTGAATGGGAATTCTTGATTATTCCAACAGGAGATCTGGCAGGAGGCTGTAAAATTTCTATAGGTATTCAGAAAAGCAGACACACAGTATATAATAGCTGAGATTTTCAGAATCACTTTGTCCGGGAACAGTGTATTTTATATTTAGTTTATATAGACGGCAATGCCAAAAGGCCCACACACTAAATTCTAGGATTTTTTCTCATTTTGAGCTGAGAAACTGCATGGTTAAAGCTGAGTTGAATAAGGACAAGAATATACACTTACCAAGTCTCATGAACACCCTATCCACTAGCAGATAACAGATGCTGGAAAGCTTAATAGCAGATGACCAATGCAATGACAGTGTGAGCAGAAGAGTTTTGGAATTGCTATTACTTTGGTGTGCTCAGATAAGGCCTCTAAAGATGCCAGTGAGGCAGATAACAAGTGCTGAATGCCTGATCAGTCCCTTCTTCCTCTCTTAGTCTCCTTGCAGCTATATCACCCAGATGTGAGATTTAGACTCTCTTTACTCTCCAGTATGAAAACAATCTGCACCCAAGTATCTCCAGGCTCTTTCTGACTATTTAGGGGGCAAGAAAGGGGCATGCTTTGTGAAAAGGAACAACCATGGGCAAGATCTGATAGGAATGATACTATATCCTTTCCAAAATTGTATTCCTATTGATGCAGGGACAATTATTTACTAATATCTCCTGTGGTTAACCAGTTCTAGAGTGATGCAACAGGGCAACAAGACAGATGGCCTTGGTGAAATTTTACTCTACACCTTATCCCATTCTTGCAGAAGAGCATGCTGATTTTACAACCTCTGCCTTGTAAGAGTGGTTTTAATTGTAAGCAATTGCATATTTCTGCATCTAAAATTATATTTGTGTATATGATGCTTGTACTTGCAGGTTTACTTTTGTCTTAATGCAGCACTTCTTGTTATAACTGTATTAAAAATATTTGATGAAATATACTGCTATTACCTAATATGCTTTATTCTATTTATTTTAAAAGTAATGGAATTTTTATAGGTAGGCTATTAGCATGGAAACATAATGACTGTAATACACAAAATACAAAACGCACAGCAGCAAACCCCCTAATTTACTGCCCCACAGTATTCTCTGCAAAAATACATGAAGAAACCAAAGGGAAGTAAAATATAAACAGATTATTAAAAATGGAGGAAAAATGTGAGATTTTCCTCCTGTTTTGAATACATGGTGTTTTTAACTTTTTAACTCTTTTTTAACTCTTTCAGAGCATTTATTTTCAGAATATTCAGGTTTCTCAGATATTCATAAAACATTTGAAACTTTGCTTTTTTTTATAATTAGTTTGCAATATATGCTTCCCACCAAAAAAAAAAGGCACTACGAAAAGAAAGCAATAAAACTCTTTTCAGATATGTTCTTTGCACTCCTTTAGTTTTAGTATCAGGGCATTACTTAAAATATGGATGCAATTTTAATGCCATCTGTGCATTGGGAGTTTTAGATATTTAGGTATATTTCTTTTTAATAAAATACTAGCGTGTGATATCTGAAACCCCACTGAAATTTGCAAAAAAGTGCATTCAGAGATGCACAGTCCTGTGTTCAGGGCTGCACAGCCACAAGGTCTCCACTACTCCTATGTTGGGGAACATGCATTACTCACTACAGTGTATTAATAAGTTTGGTTTAAACTTCTGTTACACTATTTTCTCTCTTTCATCCATCTATGCGTCTAAACAAGCTTCTGTATTTCAATACTGGCTACAGACACTACAGTTTCAGAATACTATGAGAATGTTTGCATTGTGTTTTGATCACGATGAGGAACTATAGAACATTTATGAAGAATAAATTATATAGTGAATGTAATTCAAAATAAATAATGTTGCAGTACTCTAGCAATGTTATTTCCATTAAGAAAACTAATCAATAGAGAGGATATCCATTTTTGCAGAATAATAGAACATGAGTAATTAATTTGGATTTTTCTTGCTGTGGTATGCTCAGAATTAATTCAGGAAGCACTACTTTAGTCACCTGTTACCAGACTAATAAAAAAAAATTTGCATACATATGAAAACAAATAATGGCTGTTTGTAGTGATTTAGCCTTCTGTATGACCAAGAGTGGAATCTGACAGAGGGATCTATCTCACCCAGTTTTAAGATCCATAGCATGCTAAATTGCAACATCTGAAGATAAGAAAACATTACCTGGGAATAGTTGACTTGGACTTCTACTACAGGGTGTAATAAATCACATCTTAAAAGTGTCTATTTTACTCCAGCAGCTCCAAAGTCTAAATTATTTATAGTTTGCCTCATCGATATACAAAGTTAGTAGAAGTGTATTCCATTGAGGAGATTTTTTATTTATTTGCTTTTGTCAAAAAGTCTACAGAGAGCTGAAACCCTTATGGTGGGGAATATGTTTGTAGTTCTATAAATGTACGTGCATCCTAAGTCAAGTGGTAGCAACAAGAGCTTGTTTGCCAGATTAACTCTTTGCAGTTTGTAATTACAACATTTCACAACATTCCATCACTTCTTTCAAGTGATGTGAACAGCACTCTGCAGCCTGAGTTAAGGGCTGTGCCCAAATTCTGCAGGGCTCTGTGCGTGCATGGATTGATGCCAACAAGATGCTTTTTGTCTAAAGAATCAATGCTTCGACTGATGCTGCAGTGCAGTGGAATTAGTTATTAACAGCTGAAACATCTCTCTTCTTTCTTTGTCTCTCTCTTTAAGGGTAGATTTTCAATTTTACCAGAGCTTGTTTTAACAAGACATTAAACCCTCCTTCAATTCTTTTAATGTTTGTCTTTAATGGGAATTTTCAAAAGCACCATGCATTTTAGGAGCAGAAGACTTTTGTGGCTACTACATCACATTAATATGAATAATTTTATCTGTATTTGTACACTCCCAAATCACACACAGACCTTCAAAAATTGCCTGCCAGCTAAATCACAGCACACTATTTCAATCAGTTTTCTAAAGTACAGATGTGAAAAGTCTAGTGTAAGGAGGGATTAGTACCACATTGTAAAAGGTATATGTAAACAGATTATTTCTTATAAGATCTCCACAGAATTTTTCCTACCGTATTGACTGGAAAGAAGCTGACTGAGACAGATTGTTCTATTACTGCTAAAATACAAATAGTTGGGAGGCATCTTAGTTCTGTAACCATCAGGAACTTCTGGCTCGAGGTAAGTCCAGAAATTGTGAGGACTGGGAACTCTTGCTGATAATTCATTGATAGAGACTATCTCTCTGCTTTAAGAGATTTTGCACTGTCTGAGCTGATTAGGGAGTGAGAAACCAAGAACTAACCAATCACTGATTGCTAACAGCTCCTGTCAAGGATGTGAAGGATGGAGGGAAGCAGTGTACATAAGCATAATCTCTTGGCCTTGGAACATAACCTAAGCAAATAAGAAGTGCCAACTTCTGGAAACCCTTCTCAAACACAGAAATGAGGAATTAACCTGAATCCTGTCAGACTCCTACTAATCTTTTTTGTCCTTATTTTCTGAACTAGAAAAAAATGACCAACTCACTGTTCTACGTATTGTTTGAGTATATGGGCATAGAATCAGAATTATTAAATCCTAATAATATAAAGAAAAGTAGTAGGGAATGTGAAGGGATGTCTTGCCCAAATTCTCTCTTATATGGTAGCGATGGCAACAATGACACAATGACAATTTTTTCTTCTTTTTTTTTTTGTTTTTCCCCTCCACAGAGATGCGCTTGTTAGTAATAAATTGAGACAAATAAAGGGAGAGCTGGAATAAAATAAAAAGAGGTCAACAAAGGACAGGAAAAAAAGAGTAGAGAAGATTCTTGAAAATATGGCAGATAAAAAGAATAAAGATCTTGGAGAAACAGTGCTCCAGATATAAAGACTGGGAGGCAAGTGTTTTGAAGAGAGGGTTAATAGAGTTAGCTTTAGCTGCAAAACATGTTTATCAAAATATTCTGCTTTCTTGATATGAAAGGAAGTTACAGAGTGACTCTTACTTTACTTTTTTTTCCTGCTTTTCTCTTTAGTGTTTATGAAAAAGAGTAAGAGCAGTAGATACCATCCTAATGAAGCCACACACCATGGAACTTTAGTATCCTGAGGCCATCTGAAAAGGATATCAGAGCCACAATGCCTCTTGTATCGATCTGGCTTTGGGACAGTTAAATCACTAATTAATATCAAACATCTGACATTTTTTATGGGCATAAAATAACAAGACACATAAGGAAAAAAGGGAAAATGTGAAAGTTCTGAAGAAGAGACAATCAGAATCCTTGCCTGGTCAAATATAACACTGATCAAAAATAAAGCAATACCTCCCTGAAGGAGAGAAATACACAGGCGTACTGCAAAAATATTTTTTTTTCAATTAGGAGATGTAATTTAATTTTTAATTTGATGTGTTTTCAGTTTCCAAATACCTAGTTTGCTAGTTGTCTTCCCCACAGTTGTCTATGAACTATATGGTTTCTGTCTTCTCTTATCCCAAAGTTTTCTTACCCAAGAAGATATATTTTACTCTTACTTTATCTTGTGTGCTAAAACTTATCTGAATATGGTTTCAGATTCTGATGGCCTGTATTCATTAAGGGAGCCTTAAGTGTGCTAGTGTTTCTATTTCTGATTGTTTCTGAGTTAGTTTCACTAGGGCAAAACATCTAATAGAGTTTTCTGGGAGACATAAAGGCATATGATTACTTTTGCGGAGATATTGAAGCTGTTTCAGAAAATAAATGGTCAGTTATCAGTCTTAAAATCAGAAAAAGCACCCATGCTGACAACATTCCCATGAGTAAAAAGCTTATTCTGATCAAGATAAAGAATACCATTTTATTTTGCAGTTGTAGAGGACACAGCTTCAATGTATAAGTCTACACACAATGAAAGGGCCTTTTCCTGATGCCTGCAGACATGTCCAAAATATGAAAAGTGAATTGGAATATTAACATAATCTTTAAAAATTTGTTGCTGTTACTTCACATACACTGATTTACTCCCTGTTAGATTTAACAGCATATACTAGATAACTATAGAACTTTTTTAAGACCATAAAAATCCATTTCTATTTTACTTTCCAGTTTCTGGTTTCCTTTTCAAATAAAGATTTACAAACATTTGAATGTATATTAGCCTGCCTTTGCTTTCTTCTTGAGTGGTGCTTTCCTGTTATATGACAACTTACCTTTGTATGTAAACAGAAGCTAGAGGATTGCATGCAAGATAGAATGGAGTAAGTGAAGCCAGTTGGACTAAAATATGGACAACTGCTCCAGTCAGACATATTACTTATTTCTTCCCTTCAGCACCATCTATTTTTACCTTCATTACAGTAAGTTTAGCCACACTATTTTCCTTTTTCTTTCTTCCAGCTTTTGGGGAGGGTGGTGGTCAAAAATTTCAAAAGAAAAGGAGCAGAGAGCACTTCTCAGACACTTCCATGTGTAGTTGAACCATCACTACAAGGAAAAGAATTTTTGTGGGCATGAGCAGTTTCCTGGAAATGTAAAATCTTAAGTCTTATCAAAAGGTCTGGTTGCAATTTGAATACATTCTGGAAATAGGCTCTAAGAGTGGGCTCAAAACAAACTTCTGTCCTTCCTGGTAGAGCAGGCTGAGCAAGCCCAGCTGCTGTGTAATCTACAACATAGCCACCATCTTTCTGGCTTGGCTGGTCTCTCTTAACTCTCACCAATGGACATATATGGCTGTTTGGATGGTCAGTACCACTACTGTCATTCCCTTGTTTTGAATGATAACATAGTAAAAGTCATTATTGTTAGGACATTCTCGCAGTGTTCCTTATCACTGGCACTTCTGCTGGATATGTACAACAGCTGCATTTTATCTATAAAATTTCAGACTGTACTTGAAGTTTTCAAACTGGAGGTTCACTTCTGAAAATTAAAACCAAATCGATCTTAAAATCTAACAGGACTATAAATGCATTATTTTTCAGTGATACAGTCTATTTTATTACCGGTAAAATAAGCTTCCAGAGCTTTCTGCAAAGAAAAAAATATAACAAAGGCAGTTCATTTCAATAGTATTATGTCAGAGATTAAGTTAACTCTCAGAAAAAGTATTTTTCCTTGTCCTTACCACAATAACAATGTTAGCACAAAATTAAAGAAAATTGATGAAACAGATAGCAGGTACTTGATGTTGATGGAATGCATGTTTGTGCATAATACACTAGAGAAACTCTCCAATAACAGTTCACCCAAGTGAAAATATTGGCCCATTTTGCTCCCAAGGTCAATGTCAATTGAGGTTACTGACTATATAAATGCTAAATACAAAAGTCTGCATTGTTCAAGGCTACTCTAACTTGTACACTATACTTTTCAAGGTTCCTCGGTTACATTTAGAGTTTCCATCCCTCACTCACTTATGCCATTTCTATCTCTTTGTCCTATTTCTTTTTTTCACAGTCTTTTCAGTCTGCAATCCCTAAATATTAAAGAGTAGGTGCTACTATTATATAGGTAAGAGCATCACATTTAAAAAACAATTTTTAGGTTGTCTGCTGAAAAAGCTCATTTTCACAGACAGAAGTGAGCCTGGAGGAACAGAGGCAGGAGGGAGAGCTGCTGGGATACATACACCCAGACCCACCATGGGACTCACCAGCCCATCTCAGCCCCATCTACCCAAGATCAAAGGAGTACAATGTCAAGCAGGAGCCCAAAAAGACTCAGGGAAGGGACACTACATCCAGACCATTCCCAGGGCTGTCCCAGGAGAACCTCGGGGCCATGGTTCAGATGTCACAGCTATCCCCTGAATCAAAGGGAACATCTCTAAGGTCATTTTACAGAGTAAGGGTGAGCCGCTACTTAAGGAATTTGCAACACATTGTGAGATGCAAGAGAAGAGCATCTGGGATTACAGAAGAATTACTACAGAGGAGGAACCAAAGGTGGGGAGGATAGATGGATAGATCTAGGTGATTTGGGGAGAAACAAGATAATAGAGGGATACGGGGATAAAAAGGGACATTTAAATGTAAATAGGTTGTTGGTCTGCATAGTTTTCAACCATGCCCTGCACCTGAGCAACACAGTCTGTCTTACCTTCTTGTTAAATTCCATTTTAACTCTTTCCTTCACAAGGGGATCTCTCTTCACTGTGCACACATGTATAGGGGTCTGAGTGTCAGCAACTGGAATAAGACCAGGGGTCAGAGGCCCATGTGTGCATAGTACCAACAACTGGGACCAGAGTGGGGGTGTAGGTTTGATTGCTAGTGAAGATAAGCCAGATGAGCCAGTTATATCATGAAGTGACCTGGGAGGTAGGTTTTTATATGTGTCTCTAAGGGTGAGACCACAGCAGAAGCTGGCTTTCAGAGGGTCCAGGGGTGTCCCAGAGAGCTGCTAGAGGGCTCATAGGGTCTGGGAATTGACACATCTGCTTGCATCTGTCTTTGTGTGTGCATGTGTGGGCATGTGTGCACATGCATGTGTGGATGTGTGTGTGCATGCAATGGTCTGTACCAGCACCTGGAGTGTGACTGTAGCCCTTGAGGCTCATACGTCCACATAAGAGCAACTGAAGAGACTGAGATCCAAGAGCAGACTGGGTGAGCTCAGTATGTATATGTACACACACACACACATGCAGACATAGCAAGAGATGGGACAGGATGATGCCTTTAGTGGTGATTGTGCCTGTGTGAGTGATAAATGTTTTTATCTGCATTGATCTTTGTGGCCAACTGTGTGTATAATGTAGTGTACATCTATCTGTGCTCTACATGCATATGCCTACCCGGAATACATGCCCAACCTCACTACTGACTGGACCTGGAAACATGTGGCTGCTGCAGTAGCTTTGCCTCTATCAGGCTACCAGATTTGATAACTCCCTGACGTAAGTTATGTTCTGCAGTTATGTAATCAGTAGAATAATATTGTTTATAAACATCTAGAGTCCAAGGCCAATATTAGCACTATTGGACAGATAAAGCAAATTTTTTAAGTATCCAGCAAAAAAATAACCGGCCATCACAACTCTGTACATAGAGCATTTTGGGTGGTTCGGGGGAATTCAGTGAGATACAATTCCTACAGAAACGGATTATTTTTTGAGTGGCTTCTGCCTCCTGATATTCATGAAAGATTCTGCATACTTATCAACTTTCTGATACCTGATTACTCACTGAGTAAAGAATTAATCACTGTGACTAAAGTTGGCAGAATTCAGCCCTAACTAATTTGTCTGAGATCATAGGAGGAGTTAGTCAACATCAGAACAAAAATAGACTGTGAGTCTCACCATGGTTCTTACTGTGATGTCATGGTACCAAACTGGCTGCCTCTCATTAGAATTTCTTTAGTCACCTGTCCTTAATTCTTCGTCTGTTTGATTCAAAGCTCTTGTAAAGACTACATAATACAATGAACCGCAGTCCAAGAATGGAGCCAAAAAGTGTACTGGATGACTCAAAACATAAACCTGTAATCCTGGAGCACAATAGCGACAGTCATTTTTTTAAAAATATCAAGGGATAGCACACATGGTCATGAAAACATATTTGAATATAATCTGCTGGACAGACTTTTAGCCTTTCAAGTCCAGTCACTACTGAAGTATGTCTTGCTTTAATTTTGCAGTTATGACAGTGTAATAGTAGTAGGCTGTTACACAAAGTAACATGGAGTTTATCTTGGAATAATCATCTAAGTATCTATCCTGATTCTTGGGAAAATTTGCAGCCTAAGGCAACTGTCGTGGCTGTCATATCAATTAATTTACAAAATATTATTCTGCAATGTTAATGTTCTGCTTTCAGTGTCTATGGTGTAGATGTACACAAAGTATTAGTAAAACAGAAAACAAATGACTGCTTTACAGATTAAACACTGAGGTAATGAATGCAATGCCTGAAAAAAAACAACATGAAAGAAAAGAAAAACAACTTTGTGTTTTCTATACATGTTTTTTTCCATATGTGTTTTGTTATTTCCATTTCACCAAATAGAATAAGAAGGGAACCCTCCTTCTCACCTTCCCCAAGAACTTGGCCTTGTGTAATGGCAATGGCTGTTATGGCACCCCCTTTTCCTCCACCTCATGGATTAGGCTTTCCATCAATGCTACTGTTAGATCTCACAGAGCGAGACTAAAACCATAAAATGGAAAGGTACATCTTTGGATTCTGTATATGGGGAGTACTGGCACAATCACCAGTATAGGTATGGCCCTTAGCACCAGATAGACAATATTTCTCTTTCTTGCCAGCACTGTTTAGTATCTTATGTGAGGTTAGGCATTAGTAGATTTATTTTTTTTACATTTTTTTGATGAGGGATCAAAATAGAAAAAAACCTGTTGAATAAAGATCACTTGAAGATTTTGAAATTTGTGTCTGCTTCTGTTTTAATTTGTGTATCTGCCTATAGCCTAAGAAGATGGAAGGCTACTGATCTTGGTATTTCTCTACATGGCTTTTTGTTGCATCATTTAGCTACCACATCCATACAATTCTTCTGTTGTATAAATCTCTATACTTCCTCGGATAAAAGTTGCCACTCATAGATAATTGTACTACTCTGAATAAGTGAGTTTTTTTGCTTCATTTGTGGTCACTGTATGTGGAAGCATGCACAAAATGCTGCCTTTTTAAAGCACCTATTTCATCTGTACAATTTAGTTTAGCTTGTTAAAATAAATAATGTTCCAAGGACCTATAGTTATGCTAGAAGTTTTTATTTGTAAAGTTTAATTAGACTTCCTGGCTCTGTTCTTACCATTTACAGCTATAGCATTTGGTTGTCAGAGTCTTAAGTGACTGTAAAAGAACCCACCGGCACTTGGATATTCAAGAAACAGCATTACCTTTTCAGTTAATTTCTGCCTTAAAAAAATCAGGTGAGGAGAAGGACTTCTTAAATTAATCTGTGCATAAAGCACATATATAATAGCTTTAAGCACAACTACAATGTCATTCAGGGTCTGATCCAGTGAGCCGCATTCAGACATATATAAATGACAAAAGTTTAAGTTCAAGGGCAGTGCCAAGCAGTTCTCAGAACAGTACACTAATTTCACTTAATTTCTATAGTTCTGTAAAGAGTGGCTATTTGAAAAAGTTAACTGAGTCTGTGTGGTTTTAATGAGATTTACTAAAAAGGTGAAGCGAAGAAATATAGCACTCAAATACATGAAAATAGCTGAAATTGCTCTTACTGCACTAAGCTCATTAAATTAACTTGCTTGAATGCTGGCCATTAGAATTATCAGACCAGAAAATTAATAGGTCTAATGCATCTGTTTGGTGAGGTTCACACATCTCCCTACCCAAAGGTTATTGAGCAGGCAGGGTGTATTTCTTGTTGGATGGGTCTGGTGCTGGCATGTACGCTGGGGCTGCAGTGCAAGGAAAGTGCTGTGTTAGTCTGCAAAGTCTGCCTAGTTCAAAGAAAGCAATTAAGGACAACCTATATAGAGGTAACCCTTTGAAAAAAATCTGGTGGAGACATATTCCATGGTACCCAAAACAAAATCCACTCCTAGATCAGGGCCTCAACTTAAATTAATTGACTTTTAAAATAAATTTAATGGTTTAGATTTCAGATCTATCACTTAGTCAAGTCTGTGCTACACAGTCCTTGAACAGTTAAGCTGATTATTTAATTTTAGACCTTGATAAAGAGATCGAATGAGCAGGTGAACTTTGCACAGCATTAAGAAGATAAAAAAAGTATTTCCTGGTAGATAATATTAATTTCTGTTTCTATAACTGCAGAGTATATGATCTTAGTCATGCAATTTTAGAGCGAATATAGTTATCCAGCAGCCTTACAAACTCAGGAAACTCTTTATGCAACCAAAGAACAGCAATGTTACAGCTCAGTATGATCTGAAAACTAATTTCTGGAGAATAACAGGTTTATTTGGTTTCAGTCTCCAGGGTGCCAAGCAGGAAGGGGAATCATTCTGTGTCAGTGGTATGCTCAGGTTTGCAGGTACTTCACATGCCATATCTTTGCCTGATATCACCCTGAAAGGCTTACAGTGTTTGCAAGAAGCTGACTTTTTCTGGGCCATTCACACCTCCTTTTAACCTATCAAAAAGTTAGAATGCTATTAGAAATTATTAATGATTTTACTACTAAAAAATGATACAGCACTCAGCCTATTCATAGCACAAAACAATTTAAAAAAAGGGTCATAGAGCAAAAAATGGGAAACAGCACAAGACAAAAGCAGTATTAAACTCCTGCTTTACTTTTCTATTACTTTCATTTCAGTCAACTTTATTTCCTAGGGAAGCATGATCAAGATAAGATGAGAAGGGGTTTAGTAGCAGACTAGTAAACATAGCATGATCACGATTCCTTGTTTCTTTTTTTTTTTTCCTCCTTGTAGACCCTCTGCCCAGGAACCCTCAGAAGGATACATTTCCTTACTGACTGAGGAGGGGAATAAAACCAAAACCAAAAAGCCTCTAGACATTCCATTTGTGCTGACCTTTTTAAGGAACAATTCCCACTTACTGTGTTTTAAGCACCGTTTCTGAAGCTCTGGGACTAATTAGATGGTCCATATGTTCTGATTACAATAAACATTATGCACAAGTTTTGCAAAGAACAAGGTCACTGTGATTACCTACATGAAGTCTTGTTCAGAAAGTCCATTGTCTAGAGAAACTTATTGCTGCAAATGAATGATTTTTTTTCTTCAAAAATACAACTTGAAGAGCAATATAAATATTTCATGTAATGGTACTTATTAAGCCATAAATTTTCAGTCACAATTCAAGAACATTTTTAAAAGAGAAATCTGTTCTGCATTGTCAGAGAATAACTACTTTCAAAAGTAAAACCAAAGAAAACTGTGTAAATGAATATATTTCTTTTTTTTTTTTTACTTCAGAAGTATTCTAAAGGTTAAAAAGCAATTAAAATTGTAAAATAAGCAGGCTAACTGCTCATTTCATTTATTTTATCTTTCCCTTTTCTCCTTTGAATACTTTTTTCTTTAAATGGTATTTTCCAGATATTGCTGTATTTCATTTGTACTTTCTTGTTCTCTAATATTGTCATTGTAAATATCCCCTTAAAGTACTTCTCAAGTATCTACCAAATGTCACTATTGCTCTACATTGACAGAATGATGTTAATTAGCTCTCCTTTTTAAATGGTTTCAAAATTTAGCTGCCTTAATTAAGAATATGATTTAGAGAAAGCAGAAATTACAGAGAGAATGCCCCCATTTTCTACTTCTGCTTTTCCTGCCCATGGTGCAAATGTTTCCTGAAGGAAATGTATATTACTGCAAACAGAACATTCCTCTTACATTTGTGTTACTTCCCATTAAATCCTAGTGTGGGACTATTTCTTCAGTAGTAATATGTGGATCCTTTTAGGTAAGAAACCATCAACCTATACTTAACTTACCTTTATACATTTGAGGGATGGTCATCTACATGTAGAAAGGGGAACATAAAAAAATATACTGAAGATTATATGTTTCTCTACATTTGCAAAAGAAATACGAGAGACAGATAAAACAGAATTCTGATGAGATAAAACAGTGACATCATCTTAAAAAACAAGTGATAAGTTGCAGAGTTAAGCATATTCCTGCAGCACTGAATGCAACCAGTTGTCAGAGTTTGAACTATGCCTGGTTATTGCCTTGCATCCAATTTTCCTGAATAGCAACCCTAGATAATGCAAATCTGTCTCCACCTAAAGTATATGTTGAAGACAGCAAGTGTGAAGATGTCATACACTGAATGGAAATCAAAAGATTTGAAACTGGGAGAACAAAATAACTGTAGTAAATGATCAGCCATTCAGACGAAGAGAACTATGATTTCAGACCCTGTTCTCTTCGTTATTGCAGTATGGATGTGTCAGTGAATAAAGCAAATAACTAAATAAAATTAAATATGATCAAGGACCCGAACTCATGGGTCCCTTCTTTTCTTTTAAAAGCTTTAACTACATGCCACAGAATTTTCATGATATTATATACTGAGCCTTTTAATTTTCCCTCTCATTTCTTTGATTTTCTTTTAGAGTGTTTTCACTTATTTCTGAAAAGCTATATTTTGCTCACTAGTTTTCTTTTTTTTCTTTAAATTCCTCTTACCTTTGCATCACTACATTATTTTTTGTCCTTAGAATTGTTTCATATCTTATTAAGATTTAACAAAATGAAAAATATGCCATCATAGGGTAAAGAGATATTTTTGCTAGTTACCATATTGTACAGGTGAGAGAAAGAAGAGTACTCCAGATAAATTCAGTTAACTACTCATAAAATGATGATATAGGTGACTGTGATTTTATCTAGACAGAAGATCTCTGCTGAAGGTAGCTTTCAGACAATTATATTAGTAAAAAAATAGGTAAAAACTGATGAAGTCATTAAATTTTCAAAAATTACAAATTATCCTGTAAAGCCTCAGTGACTGCAAATTAGCCTTTGCTATAGCCCTCTGCTAACAATCTATAGATCATTTTATTATTCATGAATTTTAGTAATTTCAGGACACCACAGGTCATCTTATGCTCATTTATTTGCTAAACACCTTGTGCTGGTATGCCTGTGCTGAAAAATTGCTACTATTTACTTCCCACAAGACACACAAGCAACAAAGTGGTGGATTTGGCCCCAGACATCCACAACGCCAGGCAGCATATATATCTTGCTGTCAGGGAAATAAATGAGCCCTTAAATTGGCTGCAAAGCTTTAAGAACTAAAATTTATATGTCTAGTTATCAAACAGAAAGTTCAGAACACCTGCCAATATGAAACATAATTGTGACAAACTGTTACATTTTACCTTTAACTTTTTGGCATTAACACCACAACTTCATTACATGGATCTCATCCTCTCTACCCCTCCTTTTCTCCCTTCTTCCTGATCAGTTCCCTCCAGAAAAAAAAGCTCACTATGTTTATATATTTGCAAATGCTGAGCAATTATTGATACATTTGTTCATCTCTCATCAGAAGAAAAAAATGACAAACATGTTAAAAATGCTAGAATTTCCTATTAGAGTAATAAAAAATATTCACAAATTACCACAGGCTAGAAGTATTTAGATATTTGACCTTCATAACCTGCAGGGAAGGTTTATTGCAGAATATCTATGGCCATGAAGAAAAGCTTGTAGGTTCTTTGTTGTGTTTTCTTTGCCTTAGAAAATTCCAAATTTCACTGACCAGCTCCACTACCCTTCTCCCTGGATCCCAGAGCACTCCTAACTGTAATGCAACTCTTTTTGCTTTTTGCCACGAATCCAGCAGTTGCAAAACTCTTTGCTCTTTAACTAAATGTTCCAAAACAGGAAAAAAATCCACTCTCCTCTGAACTGTCTCTAAACTGTGCATTATGTGCACTGCAAGTAACTATTTTCTCTTTTGTGCATGTGTTTCCAACCACTAACAGCTATATGAAAAAGAACCATAGTTAGAGAGATTTTTTCATTTTCTTCTTATCTATCAATGAAGAGCATATCTAGACTAAAATTCAATTCTACACTAAAAAAAAAAATCAATATGAAGAGCTTTAAAATTCCTAAACCCCTTGACCAGCTGAACCTTTCTGTTCAATAAAGTGAATACCAGCAGGCTGAGAAAGAAAATTAAATGTGTGGCACTTAATATCCTTTATTATTTTGACTGTGATATTTAGTTTTTTCCAGCACCTGTACACAGTCTATTCAGGAAATTTGGTTGTGGATAAAGTAGTGCATTATGATAACTTGTCACATTAGCCAGGTTTTAAGCTAATGTATTGCTCAAAATGTTTTTCCTACCAGCATGACTATGTCAATGATTTAGAATGATTTGAAAGCATGGAGATAACAGAGTCTTCAAAGAAAGAAGGATGAGATATAACTTAGTAATAGGTGAACTTAATTTTCAACTTGTACAGCACAATGATCTCTAAAACCCACGGAGATATTCTTCACACTTTTTCCCAGGATCACACATTTAAGATATGAAATGGCCTTATGTGTTCAATTTCCATTCTTTGGCCAAGGAATACTGCACAAAAAGATCATAAAGAAAAGGGGAAGGTTACTACTTCTTAGCTTCTTTCAGTTGATATTTAGGCACAGCAACCTAAACGAAAATGGTTGAGTTGCTCAGAAGCTTAGCTAAGCTGCAGTTGTTGAGGTGCTTTTTAAACAAGGTAATCTAGAAAAGCCATATGCAGTAGGCAAAACAATGGTATCTATAGAAACAATTTTCAACTTCAAATTTTTATTAATTGATTTAAGTAACCTATTTTAGGTACATGTTCATGTTCTACCATAGTAAGTCTCTGACAGAAGTAATAAGCAAACTGATAAGCGCTGCTCTGCTTTTAAACATATGTTGTATTGCAGTAGTAGCAGAGACTGATGTTTTTACTAGATATTATCACAGAGTCCTAAGAAACATGTTGTTACAGCCAAAGTGTCTATTAATTCAACAGTTATTCATCTAGTAACTTTACAAAATAATATGAAACATTGTGACTCTTGATGATAGTACCCAAATTAAACATTCAAAGAAACAACAATAACACCATAAGATGTCCACCTAGAAAACCTGGATGCTTAAACTGCACCCAAATCTCAAAAAGTCAGAAAAATTATTCTTCAGTATCATCTGAAACTCAGCTGTGATAACTATAACTATTTCATAGTTGCATAATATTATCATATCACGTATGAGTTTCAGATGGTACCGGACGGTAAGTGCATAAAGAACTCTATTCCTTCTGTGCTAAAGTTATATGCAACCAAATTGTAAGTTGAAATCTACGCATGCTCTAGGTTACATTTTTGAGTATAAAGAGCAGGAAGTCATCTAAATCCTTCCTAAAGTTCATTGTTATTCAGATATTACTTGAGAATATCCAAAACACTTGTCTCAGAGGAATCTGAGAAGTTATGTGTTGTGAAATTTTGCCTAACATTTTCAGGATTCATTCTATAGTGAATAAAGCCAAATATTGTTTTATAATAACCTAAGTTTCCCAAGGAATTGGACATTGGAGTCCTGGGCTTTTCCCAGGTTTCTTAGGATAATCACCACAACTCCTAAATTCGAAGTATCCTAAGTCCCCTAAGTAGTTTCACTGTGTCAAACTGCACTACTTAAGTAAGAGAAGGTAAGAGATCAAGCTTTCCTCTGGGTAAGGGTTTCTGCATGACTTACTTAGAGTCATGATGCCCAATACAGGCAGTCTGTGTTTCACAGCTGCTGACCACAAACTACTTATTACCATCCTTGGAGTTATTTAAAAGGTGTACCAATAGACCTCCTAGGCATTTGGTTTAGTGGTGGACTTGAAAGTGTTAGGTAAATGGTTGGACTTGATGAAGTTAAAAGATGTTTTCCAACCTAGAGTTTTCTATGACTCTATGATTGGATGCATCAATACTAAGTTCAGCTATTTAATTTTGTCAGAGATGGGTTTAGTCTTACAACTGAAGAGATTCCACAGTATATGTAACTCACAATATCTGTAAAACTGGTCTGAAAAGATCTAATTAATCTCCAAATTTAAAGAAAAAAATTGTTTCAAATGTGCTGTCTGAAACCAACAGAGAATTTCTAGCTTCTCTAATGCAAAACAAAGAAAGGAAGAAAGTAGAACCCTCTTCAATACTATACTGCAGACATCAAATAAAAAATCTTGCCAATAAAATTCTCCTAAGGGTCATAATTTGTTCCTTACATTTATTAGGTCAGGAGAGAGCTGAAAATTTCTTAAAATAACACTATACAAAAAAACCCAAACCAAACCAAACAAACACAAAAAACCCCCCACCACTTATGTAGCTCTGTATAGTATCACCAGATGATGGATTTGGTGGGAATATCTGGCACAGATATACCCAATATCTCAATTATTCACTCTGTTTATTAGAAGATTTTCAGTGGGGAAAAAATGGCAAGGAAAATTTATGTCTATCAGTTTGGGATGAATTAAGTAATTTTTTTGAATCACCAAATTACCATGATTGCTAGTGTGAATGAATACATACCTAATACAAACAAACACATGCATACCTGTTGGATTGATTGCTGGAAGGATATTTGCATATGCCTTCATACTAGTTATGTAATTTATTCTTGTCATTGTGTCTAACTACATTAGTAAACAATTTTTTGTAGCACAAATGTTTGTAAAACCATTTTTACAAATTCTTTTTTTTTTCCT
>NW_008684362.1:63803-66969 GCF_000695815.1 Acanthisitta chloris | reverse complement strand
GATAAGAATGTTTCTTACAAAAATAAGATCTTTTTTTGTCCTGGTGAAACTAATGTAAATGAATTGTGTGGTATGTCAGCACATCTAGTTAATTAGTGATATGAATAATGATTTTTGTTTATTTCATGCTCTGTTAACATAAAGGAGAAACATCAGAAATTAGCATTCCTGATGTGTCAGAGAAGCAAATTTAAATGAATGCATTAATCCCCGAAGAAATAGCAGGGCCTCAAAGTTTAAGTGAAACAGGGGTTGTGTTGCTTAATTCCAAAAGAAGCATTTAATCATATTGAATTTCATGGATCCATAGTATTGATGATGAATAGTTCTGAAAAAAAGCCCACCAGCTTTCAAAATGTATAAAATCTTAAAGGACATGTTAATTATAGATCAGATTAATCCTGTTCAGATGTTGTAGGCAGATGATAGGTGAGACAATCTAAAGCAGCCACCTTTCTGTGGGCTTGTGTGTTTAAATTAAACAATTTAGGAATTATCATCAGTTTCCAAGTCTATCATACACCAGCTTCACCATGTCTCCTCTAGGTTTTTGAGAGATAAATCCTGGTTCACTACCTAGAAGGTAACCAAAAGAAATCTCACCTGGATCAGTGTAATCTTTGCCTTCTCTTATTCCCTCTCTGTACACAGCAAATCAAGGTACAACCTGAATAAGCAGCACCCAGCAAACTTGGGTTTAGATGCATGTAACACTAATAGGTGAATATTGCAGAGAATTGAGTGAGGATTCACATAAGCCACATAAGAAAATGCTAAACTCCTCACAGTTCTTGCTCCAGTTCTTCAAATCTTCTTTGAAAGACTGAAATGAATAACCTCATCTCTGTTTTCATACTCATGTCATGATTAACAATTTCTATAATTAAAAAGATTTTCTTTAATTAAAAAGTTTTTATTATATAAGTACTTAGGAAGATTCAACTACAAATTTTCTTTAAAGTTTAAATTAGATTTTATTGCTATTTCTATAAAACTGACTGCGACTAATGAACTCTGCATCACAGAAGTTATTTGACTTTATATTTAACCCACTTCTTAACCTTTCCTGTGTTTACTGGTATTAAAAAATTTATGTAAAAACAAGATAGTGAAAAACATTAAGCAGTGGGTTTTTTTTTTTCATTGCAAAACTTTACTTGGGAAAAAAATAAAACAACAAGCTTGGTTTTGCTTTACCATTTTTGTAAGAATAAATAGTATTGAAAAGGAAGTTAATAACAGGCAGTGCATTTTCAATAACATTTATATGATCAAAGCATTCAAGATGAAATGACAGATGTCCAATGATATCTACTGTGGAAAAAAAATCAAGAACAAAAAGAAAATCTGCTCTCTAGTATATTTCATCACATACCACTGTCGATTTTGGCTCTTGGAGGCACATATACTTCTCTTGGCATGAGTACATTAAAATCCCAATTTGGCAACTTAAGTTAATGAAAAACTTGTTTTCATGACTTTATAGAGCTGACTGAAGAAATGTTGTCTCACATAGTGGTATTTATCAACATTTTACCATTATTAGGACTGTGAAGCCTGAAAAATAAATATTTTCAATAGTTTTCTAACATGTGGATAAACAAAATAATCACAAATATTTATAACGATATTTATATCATATCTTCCCTCAGAATTATGATTTTTTAGACAATTTCATACCAGTCTGTGATCCTGGCTAAAGATAAAGAGTTTTTATGAAAAGTGAAAATGCTTCCTACATCTCTTGAATAGCTCTATCGTGGCGAGAATCTGAAATGCCTACTGAGATAGTCTGACTAATAATGTCAGAATTCTGTCTTAATTATGCAGATTTTTTCCCCAAAAATATGGAGTGTTCTTTTTGTATCCTACATGTTTGATCCTGAAACCATTGTCTTGTTTTTAAATTTTTTTCATTGACTATGATAAAGAGGAGTCAGTCCACCCCCATAGTGCTTAGATATTAAAACTGCAATTATTAGTAGGTATTATAAAATAGTATGATCTTGTTGAAATAAATATGCTCTCATATATGCTTATTTATTTCCCTTTTTATAATCTGTGATGTGAACTCTTATTTTCTACATTTTTAGTTCATGCACACTTTCAAGTTTTTTCTTGTCTTCAGAAAATATGAAAAAAAATCTGCAATGCATTCAACAAGTTGTCCGTCCCAACTGGCCTTTACCTCACAGTAAATAGTATAATAACAATAATAATAAAAGGCAGGGGAAACCCCCTGAGTTTTACTGCTGATTATAACTGATGTAATACATTTTGCTGCAAGATTAGAGGCATTTTTACATAGATGAGGTGTCATCAATCCATTAAGTCTGGTAGTTTCAGAGATGCAGGAATGGCAGAAAGAAGAATTAGGTGCCTGTGGTATGTATTAGTAATCTTCAGCATTTCTTTATTTTTCTTTTTATCTCAAGAAGCCCCAAACCTATAAAAAATTGCTTTCACAATAAAACATGTGACAGTGTTTTTCTCCTGTAAATTATATGTTACTGCTTATTTATTTCTGAGAATCAAAATGTCAGTTGTTGTGGAGGACCAGGCTTAAGCATATTCTGTCTCAAACATTCTGACTGTGATGACAGGTAGGATGTGATCAGAGCAGAGGATCCTGCAGAGGCAGGGCAGCACTGTTCTGAGCCAACTTTCTCCTTCACCCCGAGACTCCTGCTCAGCCTCTCTATTTTCATGAGAACCCTTTTAATGCATTCTTTTAACTGGAAGCAAGAATAATATGTGCTGACTAAGAAAAACATGAAGCATAGGAAGAAATACAAGCATTCTTTTCACACTTATTTGGTGCATACTCATCATCCCCACTAGTTAAATACATGTACAAGTTAAAGCCAGCTAGTCAATAGGCTTGTGAGAGGCCCTTAATTCTGGAAGTCAGCAAGAACAATATGTGTCTAATGTTAATAGGAAGAGGGAGTTTTATCAGTAATTGCGCTTCTTTATTGAGTAATTGCTGAAGAAACAATCTCAGAGGCCTGCCCGGGCTCTCACAGTCACCTTTTACTGGAATCATGTAATTATTTTTGAATGTTCCTATTTGCCGATTCTGAAAGAGTACTGATAATATGACTTATTTTTTTTAAGTTGAAAAAGAAATGTTTCTGCAGAGAAGTGCTCAGAGTAAGAGTGTTCA
>NW_008684362.1:46212-63786 GCF_000695815.1 Acanthisitta chloris | reverse complement strand
GGAAAATTGTTCAGATGTTTATAGTCCTGTGTTTTTGAATGAGATTGTCTGGCTAGCAATGGCCGCTGCATGAAGCTGCTGGAAGTGAAGTATGTCTGCTTGTCCCTTAACTACTGTCTGCTCAGCTGCTCTGTGCAGCTCAGTCCTACTCTGTCTTCTGCTTTTAAGGACTTCCAAAAAATAACACTGTCAGACTAAATCAGATGTCATAACCATTCCTTTGCTATTTTTAGCAGTTTTGTCCACCTGAGTTGCGCCCTGATCAAAGACCCTAAAGGAAAGAAAGATCATTTTGACAATTATATTAAGATGTGCTCTCTATGAAGGTTATGTCCTGTCTCCAATCCTGCAGTAGGATACCATTTTTTAAAAATTCTTCTACAACAAAATGCCCATGTGACAAGGGCATGAACAATTTTTAAATAAATTAAATCCCCCAAAACAAAAGCTCATAATTGGGCAAAACCTTACAGCTGGGTGTTGTCAGGGAGTTACTTGGTAGAAGGCTTTAAACAATACTGCTGAAGTAGTAAGCATGCCCAGAGTTAGAGACATGAAACTTCAGGAAACTTCAAATTGAGATATTTTAACTTGCAAACCTCCTTTCACTACAGCCTTTCAAAAATACTCCCATTTTATTTTTCTCTTGTTCATCATAATAGTTAATCTAAAAAGTAGTAGTGGCTGAGATTGTTTGCATCAGGAATTAAAAACACAGGCACAGGAAACAGAACAAAACAATTCAGCATCAAAGTTCAGTGTTACTGGCTGCCTCATTAGAGTTACAAAGTAATTTTGTACAACCTGCTGAGCATGCCCAATTTTGTGAGGCATCAAATATTACCTTGGATATAAAGTCCAACCCTTCTGACAATTTCTGACTGCTTCTATTTTTAATTGTTACAGTCAGCACTACAGAGGTGCTATGACATTCAACAAAACATATTTGTTTGCCCTCTGCAATGTGTGGCTATAATGATCCTCAGCTAGGACCCCCATCTGTGGGCCCAGGAGTAGCATTCAAGCTCCTCAGATTCATCCTCCTAGACTAAACTTAATATATTATAGGTGAGCCTGTACCCAGCCCTGTTGAGTAGACAAACATTTTCTGAAGTCAACTTGTGTATATGTGTATGAGTATATGTCTATGAATAGCTAATTGGGAAGTAAACATTGCCTCTCTTCAGCAAAATTTACATTATGCAGTTTGTTTTTGTTTTAAGATACTTACTTTCCTAACAAAAAATAACCCAGCAATGCCAAAATGTATGCAAATGTTAACTCCTGTATTCTTCAAGTTATTACTTGCTGGCTTTACATGCATAATTTTTTTTTTTTGTTCTATTATAAGTTTAATTCCTCTTCCAACAAGTAAGTATAGCTCTTAATAAAATCAAAAGTCAGACTGTGTCAGTTTTAGTAAGCTGCTGATGACTGTGGTTCTTTTTCTTTTTTCAGAAGGTATAGACAGAATTCAGAGGTACAGAATTACTGTCTCTTCATGCCTGTAAAAACATGACAATTCCTGAAGACTCAAGTAGAACAAAGTCAGCAGATTCTGTAGGCTTTAAAATCAGGATAGAGTCAAGCAATAAGAGTGGTAAAAGTAAATAAATTTGTTTTCCTAGGCTGGTACAGGAGATATTTGACAGATAAGTGGGATTAAACTATGAGAAAGCCATCAACCATTATGTAATTATTGACTTGTAAGTGAAAGGAAAATGCATGAACACTCTTTACTGCTAGCAAATTTCATTAACTAACTAGACGCAGTTGCATAATTTTTTGTACCACTTTGAATATCAGTGCTTGAAGATTTTAGATAACATCTGAATATTATATGTTTTGGCCATTGATTTTTTTTTTATTCAATTACAGCAACTTTTTCCTAGTCCCTATAGGATCATAAAATCATAGAATACTTTGGATAGAATGGAACCTTCAAAGAACATATACTTCAACCCCCCTGGTGTTAGCACGGACATCTTACACTAGGTAAGGTTGCTCAAAGCTCTCTCAAACCTGACCTTGAACACTTCAGTGATGAAGCATTTGCAACTTCTTTTACGACCCTGATTATAAAGAATTACTTCCTTATGTGCAACCTATCCCAGCTGAAACTAGGACATTGTTTTGCTCGATCTATGTCCTGGTTTAGGAGTGGTATTCCCCAGTTTAGTGTTTCCACTGAAAACCCACCAGACCATGCACTGCTCACTCCCTCACTCCCTCACTCCCTCCCCCAGTGACAGTATGGAGGGAATTTGAGGCACAAAAGGTAAAGATCACATGTTGAGATAAGAACAATTTACTAAGGAAACACCAATGAAGTAAGAAAGTGAACAGTAACAACTACATTAGTAACGGAGTGTACATGACAGGCAAATGACTCACATGTGATTGCTCCCCACACGGAACTTGCCACTGCCTCAATGCACACACTGCACCTGACCAGACCAGTGCCACAACAAAGGGTACCCCTGTCCCCTCCATCCACTCTGCATGGCATGAGGTGGTAAAGAATAACCTCAGGGTCCTAGTGTGCCCTTCCTGGCTGCTGCAACTGTGTCCTGGCCAGAATCAGGACAACCTATGACTCCATTCCTGATGAAATGTCTCCATCTATTTCACAAGCACACTTTAATTACTGAAAGGCTGCAGCAAGATCTCCCTAGAGACTTCTTCAGGCTGTATAACCCCAGCTTTCTCAGCCTTTTTTCATAGGAGAGGTGTTCCACTCCTCTGACCATCATTGTGGCCCTTCTCTGGACCTGCACCAACATGTCCATGTGTTTCTCTTGGGGACCCCAGACCTCAACACAGTACTCAAGGGGGAGTCTCATGTGAACAGAGGGAGAGAATCACCCCCTTTGACCTGCTGGTCACACTTGTTTTCATGCAGCCCAGGATACAATTGGCTTTCTTAGCTGCAAGCTCATATTGCTGCCTCATACTCAATTTTTCATCCACCAGCACCCCCTAGCTCTTCTTGGCAGGGCTGCATGCCACAATCTGTACAGATATTGGGGGTTACCTTGACCCAGATTCAAGATCTTGCACTTGGTCTTGTCGAACGTGATGTTCACAAGGGCACCTATGAATCCTATGAAGGTTGCTCTGGATTGTATTACTTCCCTCAAGCATATGAACTGCACAGCTCAGCTTGATGTCATCTGCTGAGGACAGACCACATTTAGCTATACAATATACAAAAATTACAGTGTCAATTTCTTTTGGCAGTACTTAACTAACTTTTATTTGAAACTGCCTGCCTTGAAATACTTTTTCTTCTTTATGCATACTACAAATACCTAATACTTAATACCTAATACAAATCATCAGTAACTTCCCCCAACATTTTAGATGCTATAACTGAAGATTTTTCTGTCTTGTCTTGCAAAGAAATAATGAGGAAAAAGGGGACAGCACCTCTCAGGTATAAAGATGTGAGGCTGTATCTGAGCTAATACACCCTGTTGCTCATCAGGCAACACAATGATGATGCAAATTAGCTAGTTAAAACATGAGCAGAGGAGGTTGAAGTCTTTTTGCCTCCATAGAATCACAGAATCATAGAATTTAAGGGTTGCAAAATCAAAACCAATAAATTTCAAAATATAGTATTAAAGAGGAAAAAAAAAAGATAAATTAGGTACTGCACTGTATCTTCCTCACAAGAATTCAGTACTTTAGTGGCTATTAGAAGCAATTATGAAGCATTACCTATTCTTAGGAATACATGTTATATTGGATAAGCAAAAATAAATAAATTATTGAAATTACAGGCACAGCTCATAACTTATGTGAAGTCTAAATACCAATGATAAAGACAGCTCCAATTAATGGCAAGAAAAACAGTTACAGATCTCTGGGCACAGGGCACAAATTTCAAAGGATGGTAAATTATCAGAGAATGGCCAGTTGACACTACTAAACCGGAATTAGATCTACCGTTGATACAATTAAAATTATGACATAATTAGAAATAAAACTAATAGAAATTTTTGAAATTCTAGGTCTCTGAGCCTTTAATATCATCCTTTATGGGATATTACTGCCAAATGATATTTTGTTTTGCATACCTTGCCATATAGTCTCTGTTCTCCTAACTTCAGAGGAATCAGGAATAGAATTAGGTCTCCTGTGCATTATAAGTCCATGGAGTTTTTTCTTAAATCACTACCAAGAATAGTCTTTTTTTTCCCTTCCCCTCCCTCCCCCTCCCCACTGGATACATTGTTAACATCATTTTAGGGAAATATGCTAATGAGACATTTGAAATACATGCAGGTGTGCAACTTTTAAGGTCTTTTGTTAGGACTTTTTCACTGAACATTTTTAAGTGTAAGAAGAATAGAAAATGCTTATTCTGAACTGTATCACAGCATGACAGAAATGAAGATATTAATTCAGATTTGCATTAACTTGCCCAGGACATAATTTACCTATCATATGGAATTTACTGTATCACAGAATTTTTTCTATATATGCTTAAGATCAGAATTTTACTTCATAATTAAATAACTGTGGAAAACAGGTTATGAAACTTCCATCTGTTATCTAACTATGCCCCTAAGTCCTTAATTTTAAGCATCTTTTAATCTTCAACTAAAATCAATCAAATAAATCTTCATAGATGAGTGTGGCAAATTTATATTAAAAAAAAGCAAAAAACCCATCAAATAATTAAGAATGATGAAGTGAGATGCTTGTCATGGATTGAAATAAGACAACCAAACACTTTACCTATTTTAATATCAAATTTAATTGACTAAGTAGTAAACAATTTCTAATCTAACAGATTAGGCAATCAATTTCCTTAAAGAACCGAGTTAGTCTTTATTTTCAGTAGTGAATAATAAATTCTTAAACCTTTTGGCTGCACTGAAGACTATTCTCTTAAACTTACATCTTAAAGGAAAAATAAGCAATGTATCTAAACAACCTTTACCATGTAAAGCCTAGACAAAAAAAAAAGAAGGAAATAAAAGGTGAAAAAACTGTCAATGGCAGTGTAATAACAAAATGTAATTCCTTATATAGAAATTGGCCTGTAAATCACCTGTAATCATTTTACTGGTGAGGACTGGGGGTGTTTTCTCATTTTTTTTATGCAAACAAGGCTATAATGTCAGAAAATGTTAAAAAGATCCAATGGGTTGCCTACACACTTTTACTAATGCTCAGTGTGGATATTACTTAAGTAAATCAATGCCCCTGTGCAAATATATACAAGTCACTTCTACACCATCCTGGAGTTCAGTGATAATCAAAGCAATACAAAATTTATGATGTGTTGATGTGTTTTGGGGATTTGATTTGATTATTTTTCTTCATACTTAACAATTTATTTTGGGAGGTTTTAAATGGTTTTATTTGGTTTATAGGAGTTCTAATTTTCTCAATGGTGCGATGTTCTATGATATCAGGGCAATAACAAACACCCAGAACATCATAACTTTGAATAAAAATTATAATTTTAAAATCAAAATAATAAAATTTACATGACAAAGATTTACACTCAGAACTTATTTTTGTACCTGAGTCTCCTTGTTTTCTGTATGTGAACCTAGCAATTCATAGGTATATTGCAAAGCTCAATTAAAAACAAAACCAAAAACTAACACAGCATTTTTGAGAATATTTGGCCAAATTCCCCAAGGAATCTATTGCAAAAATACATGGTGTCTGAAAGGTAACATAATTAATAAAATCTTTTAAATTTCTATTTCTGCTAATAGAAGCAGCTGATCTCAGTAGAGATGATTACTTTTTTTTGCAAGTTTAAGGACACTCTTGTTGCCTCCCTTATCTGAAAAATGTTTTAATCTAATGTTCAGACAGACCTTCTACTATTGCTTTGTTTTCTGTCATAATAGATGTTGACAAATCATTTTACTCATTTTTTTTCTGTCATTCAAATTCAAGAAAATGAATTGGTTGAACTGTGCAGTTGATATCAACTGGAGACATTGATGCAAAAAAGAAGCAAGGAAATTTATCAATACACTAAGGTGTACTAACAACAAAACAGACAAAAACCCCACTGTGAAACATATGACAGCAAAATCAGCTGAAACCTCTGCATGATACATCACAAGGCCTAAAAAAATTGTATTCTAAAGGGATGCAGATGTACAAAGACATATTAGAACTAGCACAGACTAAGTATATTCTGAAAATTTTTTAAAATTTTATTTAAAATATTTTTATGCATGTAAATATTGATTACATATGCCATAGAGTTATTACAGTTATTGGTAACTATTTTTGGACACTGAGAGCTGCTTCAGAACTGAATTGCATGGCACTAGTACCAGTGGTAAAGAACTTTTAATGCAAAGGCCTTCATTTCTCCCAGAAAAAAATTTTCTTAAAACTTCATTAAGTGTTAAAAGCAATTGGAGCTTCTGGCACAGATTGCAGAAGGCAGACCTTTTTAAATAATTAGTTAAATTGCACTCCTCATAGATTGGGTTAATGTCAAACCTGAATCAAAAGAAAGCAAGTAAATTACTCCTGACTTTTGATAGTGCTTCCCAAAAGCTCCTGCAAGCCAGAGTTCTGAAAACCTATACCAGGAAGAATAGACAACAATGTTTAACTTAGAGGCTCATTTAATTTTCAATATAACTGTCTCGTCTAGTCTAAGTAGAATGATTCTGAGTTCAAGCATACTGTGTTGGGACCTAGCTGGGTGCAAGACCTCATCTTCTACTTCCCTTGTTTGTAAGAAAAAGTGAATCTAAATGGTTGAGTTTTAAAGCCGATGTGAATTTCTGCACAGCCAAACAATCTCAGCAGTCAGCCCTGCAGGACTCCATGTAAATAAGAAACATCCCAGAAGGTAAATGAAGAAGCAGCCTATAAAAAGACTGCAATAGTAAAAGAAACTCAACATTGGAATATCTTAATGAATGTGCAATTTTCTTGTCTGTTTATTCAGTATGGGAAAAATTAGAATTTCAAGTTACTCCAAAGTAAGTTCCTTATTAGAAACAATGCAGAATACATCCATTCTAGCTTTGGTCCTGTATCTAGAATAACTTTATAACATTTATTCAGTAAATTTCTGTTGCTTTAGGTGATACTGTAAGAGAGAAATTAATAGGTCCCCACAGAGATTTAACTGTTTATCTACCTACCTAATTTAACTCTAATGAACTGCCTTTACCCAAAAAATTTAGCAAAAAAAAGGCTTCAGCAAAGCCTTTCCATATGACCATCAAAGAAATGTCTAATTTATTAAAAATTCAGCTGAAAACCTGCTACAGTGTATCAAGTTATAAAATTTTCAAATATTGGCAAGATGTGAATTTTTATTGGTATTATTTTATAATCAATACTTAATAATAGGTAGATGTATTTATTTAAGCAATTACAGTTTATACTTGCAAATTTAATTAGGCAGGATTACTTGCACAGCAATTCATTTACATAATGTAATCTATTTTATACCAGTCCATATTCCCTTGGTATAAAACAGAAGAGAAAAATCTTATTTTTATTATGGTATTTTTGATCAGTTAATTAAGACAATGTTCTAGTTACAAGAAAGAAAACAAATGCCCATGCAAAACTAATTTTCAACTCTAGTCTTCTTAGTTATTAGAGTTGTAAAGATGCAATGGGATTAGCCTAGTCTCCAACAGTAGTAGTAATAGTTACAATATTTATGCCAATATGATGGCATGCTCTTTTACAGTATTCGCTTTCATTCAAATCTTCTCAGAAATATGTGTCTCATTAAGAGCAGCAGTGAATTCTTTCAATATCACTCTTTTAGCAAAACACATTAATATGATACTGTACCTTCACCATACAGATGTAGTTGAATAATTCTGAGAACCACAGAGTGGCTGAGGTTGGAAGGGGTCTCTGGAGGTAATTTTGTTCAATATCCTGGCTCAAATGGGGTCACCTAGAGATGTTTTCTAAGGACAATGTCCAGGAAGCATATTAGTGATGCAAGGTTGAAAGCTCCACAATCTCCCTGGGCAACTTGCATCACTGCTCAGTCACACTTACAGTAAAAAAGTGTTTTCTGAAGTTCAGACAGAACCTCCTGTGTTTCAGTTTGTTTATACTGCCTCTAGTCCTGTCACTGGGCACCACTGAAAAGAGTCTTGGTCTGTCCTCTTCATACCCTCACATCAGATATCTATATACTTGCATGACATCCCCCTTAAGCCTGCTGTTCTCCAGTCCCACTTCTTTCAGCCTTTCCTCATATATGAGATGCTCTAGTCCCTTATTCATCTCAGTTGTTGTTTGCTGGGCTCTGTCCAGTAGCTTCATATCTCTACTGTTATTCAGAATAAGCAAAATATTTTGTTAAAGAAAGATGCAGTCTCATAGCCTTAAGTAAAGTCTAAACAAGATGACAGATAAAGGCTGAACTTTAGGGACAGAGATTAGATTCCTCTGCCCAAACTACAAGCAGTGTCTAAAGAAGTCTTTCCAATGTGTGACAAACCTCTGCAGCACAGTAGTGAAACAAAACCATGACACAACATTCTCTGTTAAGATTTCTATCTTGGTGGACAAGTATCACTTTTGGAGTCTGCCGGCCACGTTTCCATCATTGTCATTACTTTATGGTGTGATGCAGGTAGTTGCAGCAATGTCTGTTCTCACAGAAATGTTAACAGGGTTACTCTGTCTTCAGCAACTTTTTTACTCAATATAAGCACATCATAATTATTTGTTATGAATTTCAAAATTTGTGTTTCTGACTGGAGGGGCTATAAGATTTGCCCAATAGTGATTTACTTTGAGAGAACATTTCAAAGACTGGCTTTTCATATAAAAAATATCTTAATAATTTTGTGAAGTGTAGTAAACAGAAGGACAAAAACTTTTTTCAAAAAAAGTCTCTGATCTAACTGTTCTTTATTATGTAATATATGCCTTCTCTTCGATTAGAATACCAAATAGGTGGGTTTCTTAGTAGAACAGTTCAGTTATACTATGTATACCAAATTTCAAACTTCCAAAGCAGCTATATTCAATATTTTTTGCCTTTTTTTTTTTTTTTTTTGTTGGTTTGGTTTGAGTTTTTGTGGTTTTGTTTTGTTCTTTTTTTGTTCATTTATTTCCTGGATTTCCCAGACTGCTCCAAGGATTTATCCAGGCATTGCTTGAAATCATTAAAGGAAATTTACATCCTATGAAGACAAGAAACACTAATATAGTGGGAAAATTCTGTAGCCACATATCTTAATTTTAAACTGTGATTATTCAATATTTTTGTATGGACATGAAAATGAGAAGTGGAATCCTTTACTGTTTCTTCTCCTTTTTCTCATACTATTGCTTTCATCAAGATGGTTGAGTCAAGCTAATAACCTTTGCCACTGCAAAGGAAGAATCTTAATGGTTCTGTTTCTTCTTAAACTTCTGCATTCATGGGAAACTTGTTCCCCTCCCTTTTTGCTGGAGCTGACATTTGCTTAATGACATAGCAAGTTCATTCAGCACAATAGACTGTCAGGAAACTGTTATCTGTTTCACTTGTTGGATTAACTTTCTGCCAAACTAGTAAATTGGAATGATGTAGTGTGTGGTCAGAAAAGGAGGACAGAGGAGAGCTAAATAGGAGCCTTGGGGAAGAGCAGAATATTTCTTTAGTGGAGCATAGAATCACTTTGTCAGCTCATCCCAGCTCATGCAAGTCCATTCTGGGCACCAGTATCTGTTCTCCTCTTTACAAAATGAGACCGTCTTTCAAATCTTTACCATCAGTTGAGTGTAGGGGATTGTTTTCCTTTGAATTCTCTCTTACATAGGTAATTCATTGTTCTTATCTGGAGTTTGCTGTTTTCCAGATTAATATTTTTAAAGGGCTGTGACTGGTCTTTCATTACTAGTGCTTCTTTCAAATGACATATACCCTAGCATAAACTCATCCCATTGACAGAAGTCTGAGTTAAGATTTGACTACTCTTTTCTAAGATAATTTGGCAGTCTCAGTTCAACAGGCAGCTCAGCATACAAGGTGAAGATCATTAAGACAGTTTTAATCAAAAGTATTCATGAAATATGAAGAACTCAGAACTAAATTTCTACCTAACATTAGATAAAGATTCAGTCAGCTACCCTTTATGAGAAGAAATAGAGACATTTTCTTCTCTTAATATTATTAGAACTCCTTTTGTGACTATATGGTAATGTCATACACATTTATTCCTCACATTTACCTTTGAGTCTTAGTCTTCTGACTCTTAGTCCTTTCAACCTTCCATCTATATTAGATAAATGCAATAAATAATTACAAGTATCTGAGTTACTCTTTAACATTACAGCCTGGAGTTTCTTGGACTTCCAAAAAGGTGTGCATATAGTAAATGCGATCCTATTTCCTATGCTTATTGCACACAGAAGAGTTTTCCTGAGATATATGTGTCCTGAAAATGACAAAAATCTGTATTACAATTATAGAGTCTGACTGATGAATAATTGTAAAGGATTTAGAAAACAATTAGGGATGAAGAAGGCATCACTGTCAGGCTAAAATATCAATCTTGTGCTCCACAAATCCACAGAATCATTTCTTATCCTATATGAGATAAGATCATCAGCAAGTGGAAGGAAAAGTTTTGGCATAACTGGTTATAATGTCTATTTACTCACTCATTTAGTGCCTCAAAAGTTACCCAGTTGGTCCCTCCTCTCAGCTTAGTGTTCTTCTAATACTGATATACAGATAGCCTCTAAAACAGGAGTAAAAATATTCACATTGATGCGAATATAATGAACCATTATGAAGAAAGTGATAGAAAAACTACCATCTCACTTGCTCAGATCCCTGAATTTTAACATGTAACAACATATTACTATTATGTATTTGCCCACAGCACCTTTTTGCAGTGATACTAATTTCCCTCCTTGTACCAGGAGTTTTTATACTTTTTCTTTTCAGAATAATTGATTTCAGAAGTACCATGGATTAAGAGTGCCCACTAGTGTCAGTTTCTGAATCTTAGAGCTTTTTTATTCTTTTTCTGTAACTGAATATGTAAAGGTATTGTAGTAGTACAGAAAACATTGAAAAGAACAAAGGTGGAAGACTGTCTTCATTACAGTTGAAGTAAAATATGGTTTTAAATTAAAGCCACTGCTCTTCCCTTACACAGAAAATATTAACCTATGGAAAAAGAGTGTGCACTTTGAATAATTAAATCTGTGAATCTCTTCTCTGCCTAATAACTTCTTTCATACATTTTGGGATCTGAAGATAAATTGTGATTTGTGGCTGATACTTTTCACCTACTGATATCCAAAAAGTCAAATCTTGTTTAGATGCATAACCAAAAAAATCTCAGTATAAATTTAACAGGATATTTTCATGTGTACATTAGCTGGTATACTGAGGAAAGCAAAGAAATTAGTCACACAGTTCTCTTTATTCTTATTTCTACTTTGCTAACAAGAAATAAAACACATTAGTTCATGCAATATATATATTACTGTAATTTTAAAAGCATCATTTACTACTTGTGCAAGAAAAATGTAACATTTATATAAATGGCTATGTAGAAAGTTAGCCCCTAGAGAATGAGGAAGAGTGATCTAATAGGTATTCAAAACAAATAATCATTCCACAGTGATAAATAAAAATGGCAACCCCTTTTTTCAAAAGAGGGCAAATATTTTCTACTGAGTGTGCTTGCCTGGACATTAAATTTAAATTTTTGCTCTCCCAACTGCATATTTAAAAAGTAAGGAAATTTCTCCCATGCTGAATGATATGTGTGTGCCACTCTCAGTTATATCAACTGGAGTGATACCAGAATTGGGAATTGGCTCTACAGTGTAGAATTTACCTGATCTGGTTATGCACATTAGGAAATAGTGTTTGTTTCAGAGAAGTTCACTTTGCTGAATACAGAACTGGACATGACTTATGTAGCTATTTAAAAATGGAGCACTGTATCATACAGTTCAGGACAAGTATTGTAGGATTCTTACAAGAAGAGAAAAAGCCAAAAACTCACTGTTTCTGATATTAGTGACATGCAGCAGGTAAGACAGAGAGAATTCCACCACTATTACTAAATGAATGCCCTCATTCTCTGAAACACAGCAGCTATGACTGGCAGATAACAAATATTTCATGTCAATTTAACAAATGCCTGGTAAGGATCAGGCAGACCTTTTACTTTTTTAAAATCTCCAGGCCCTAGAACAAACCAGATTATTTGTATATGGACTGGAATAATTAACTGAAATCAGTGTATCTGCTGTTTGACGGTACCTTTTATCATTTGTTCTATTTGCTTAGATCTGATGAACCCAGGTCATTCTCAGATGTCTTTAATTTGTGTTAGAATTTGTCCCTCAGGTGCTTGTTCATTTGGTTTTCACCCAAATGATTGCCAACAAGATATGATGAAGATATTCACCCTTTGACATATGCACTTTTAAGAAGAGCAGCAAGAATCTTCAGTAAAATGAGTGAAACTCATCAGATAGCATCAAGTAAACTTCAGGCAAATTGTTTCTTGTATAGATGGTGATATAAATTGCAATCAAACAGAAATATCTATATATATTAACATACATCTAGGAGAGACTTCTGAGTTTATACCTTCAGTGTAATATTAGTTGCTTTATTAAAAAAATTTCAGTCAGGATAAATTACAACCATATTTTTTTTTGAAAAATCTGGCTAGAATTTATTCCTTTCTGGTTTATAACAAATTTATTCTCATAAATGAGATTTATGCTATCATCATAAATAAAAATTAATCTATTTACTATTAGTTGACTGGTCAGATTATAGCAGAATTACTTGATGCAGTGAAAATCAATATTTTAAAAAGACTCTACAAATAGTTGTAAAGGTTGTGCATCAAGTTAAAGGAATTATTCCTCATGTAAAGGTTTTTAGTAGCTATGATAACTTGCTATCAAAACACACAAAACTTAATTTTTAAATTTTACCATTCTGGACCATAAAATAAAAATAGTAATTACTGTGTTAAATAGAGTCAGTGTCATCTGGTCATAGCCCGCAGCAAATGTGGTAAATTTTGGGAAAAACCTTTATTAAATATGAGTTAAATTTGAGGGCACAGCTTCTTAAGAATACCTGGGTGAAATATCTACCATTACACTGACAAAGACTGCTATTTGAGTTTCTTCTTTGTCACAAGACTACCTTTCCTAAGTAACCATTTTTCTGACCAAGCTTTTTGGTCACTGAAAAGTTAGAAAAAAACTTGGATATAAGGCTGGAATATATCTGACTAAATGTAGGTATCTACACCCAAGGTAGTTTCCCTGATTCCTTTAGGTTTGGGGGTTTTTTTAGGAATTTTCAGAATATATTTAATCTAGTTTATTCTGCACATTTACTTCACAACAATATGCATTTTACAGAATCACAGAATATGCATAGAATATTCAGAGCTGGAAGGGACACACAAAGATCATCAAAGTCTGACTCCTGGCCCTGCACAGAACATCCCCAAGAATACCACTGTGTGCCTGAGACCATTGTCCAAACACTTCTTGAAATCTGTCAGGCTTGGTGCTGTGACCTCTTCCCTGAGGAATCTGTGTCAGTGCACAACCACCCTCTGGGGAAAGAACCTTTTCCCAATATCTAACCTAAACCTCCTCTGACGCAACATCAGGCCATTTCCTCAGGTCCTGTCACTGGTTGCCAGAAAGAAGAAATCAGTGCCTGCCCCTCCACTTCCTCTCGTGAGGACGTTGTACACAGCAATGAAGTCTCCCCTTAGTCTCCTCTTCTCCAGGTTGAACAGACCAAGTGAGGTCAGACACTCCTTCTATGGCTTCTCATAGTGTGAATATATCATAGAATTATAGAATCATAGAATTTAAGGGTTGGAATGGGCCTTACAGATCATCTAGTCCCAAGCCCCCCTGCCATGGGCAGGGACACCTCCTCACTAGACCAAGATGCTGAAGGCTTCATCCAGCCTGGCTTTGAACACCACCAGGGCTGGGGCAGACACGACTTCCCTGGGCAACCTGTTCCAATGTCTCACCACCCTAAGAGGAAAAAATCTTTTTCTAATATCTAACCTAAACTTCTCCTCCTTCAATGTGAATTCATTACCCCTTGTCCTATGTAGTTTTCTCTTTTGTAATATAGAGAACAAAAAATGAAAATATGCCTAATTTTTGCATTTCATTTAAATGCCAACAGTCAGTTGCATTGAATAAATAACCAAATTTATTTAGGCTTAGATTGAAAGACAGAGAATAGAACTGATTTGACCTAGGAATAGACAGTAGGCAGCTGGACATCTGCCCTGGAGCTGAACTGAATGTATCTACTCTTTTTGTAAGTATCAGACAGAAACTGTTCTCAGCAAAGTACAATTCTACTCTGCTTTAGGTAGAAATGAATGACATGTAAAATTTATCTATTTTGGTCCATGATCACAACATCTTTACACATGAATACTCCAAACCTTGAATAACAATTATAATCTTATCTGTCTTGTGCAACAAGATGATACTTTGCTAATCAAAGGAAAAATATCTACTAGGAAACAGCACACTCAACCAAACTCAAATATAGTAAAACCTTCCTGTATATGGATTTCAGAAAGTATTCAGTCAGGGTATTGGAAAGGTATCATATGGAGAAGCGTGTAGAGTAGACATGTTATTCTCTCCAAGAACAGTCTATAGCCCTGTTTAACTTTCTGATATGGATGTAGAACCTGTTTCCCAGCCATTCTCTTTGGCACTGCAGGAATCCCTCAGTGTAAGGTTGTCTTTAAGGCAGAGGTATACAGTTCTTGTTCGCTTACAGATTTTGGTCTCTTGGTTGCATAAATATTGGCTCTGAGCTGCCTTTGGGAGTTACTCAAATATTTCCTGCATGTGTTTTGGTAATAGTTCACTCCAATGACCACAGTCATTAAGCAGTATGAGAAAAACTGCAAATAATTTGTCTCTTTCCAGATTACTCAGTGCTCAAGCAGTGTTGAAATATTCTCGGTATGTTCAAAGATCCTTTATAACACAATGTGTTTTCCTGTTTTCCTGCTAGCATCATGAAGCTTGCAATGACTGTCTATTCCACAAAAATAAGAATTGCTCTAAGTTATTTAGGGACAATACATGGGGTATCTCAAATAGTAGCATGCAGTCTGTTTAATCTAGAGAGACTTCAAGCAGGGCAGACATATAACATTTGGATGAAATGTAGTAGTACCCTCAGAAATGCCATTATAGATTGTTATTATAAATAAATTGTTTTAGAATAAATAATAATCTTTATAGTAGCAGAGCTTATAACCTAAGTATGGTCTTTGAGGTATCCATTTATGAAGCTCCAGATCTTAAGATAAGTTTTCTTTTTTTTGCAAATGTAAATGTTTTGAGTTGGAAACATAAATCACTATTTGTTTTGTTTTCTACTATAGTAGATTGTGCTACCCTTGGGATTTGTCTTTCACCTTTCCAAAGACTTTATTGCAATATTTAATAAAGCTCTATTATGTATTTTCTTTATTATATTAATTCCTACAAGATGTACTTTTGTACCCTGCAGTTCTTCTTTAGTTGTTTTGATCTGTGCTAGGCTGGTTTCAGTAGATCAAAAGATTATAAATTGCTAACTCCTGAGTTGATTGAAACATAGGAGCACAATAAATCCTTGTGATAGATTTTCTTGCATCAAAATTAGGTCAGCTTTGTTACTTACTTTATGGTTGGGTTTTTTTGTATGAAATAGTATTGACAAAAAAGGCAAGTTAGTTTACACAGTCTAGTATAAAATGTGTATTTACCTCATCAAACCCTGGTCCTAGATATGTTCATGGTATTTTAGCAGAGTGTATTAGATGTATGTGACATCTCCTTTTCAGAAACCGTGCTCTAGGCAGAAGCATTTATTCTAATTTTAATCATAGCATGAATATTATGCATGTTAACATTAAATAGGTTTCAGAAGAAAGGCTGGACTAAAGTTCTGAAAGCTATTTTTCTGGCAGGAAAAAAAACCAACAACAACAATAAGAAAAAAATGCTAATAAAAAATAAATGCTGATTAAATTTTGCTATGGACAGAACTATAGCATTAAATTTGTAAGAATTTCCAGATTGCTTTATTTTACTAGCTCAATATTTGCTTTTATTTTAATGCTTCTTACGAACTACTCACAAGAAAAAATTGTGTCTAACTAGTTTGTACCCATCTTTCCTCTCTAGCTGACCACTTGTCCCTCACCCTGCACTGCTCATACAAATGCATGTGCATCTATGTCTAGAAGTAATTAGAAAAATCATTCCCTTCATGTATAATCTTAAAACCCACAATGGTCTTCGTATCACAGGTTAGGGGGTACAGCTGGGACAAAAATAAATTACTATGGTGTAGAACCTGACAAAGCTTGGATCTGCTTCATCACTAGGAAAAGATGTCTCCATGCTTCAGCACCTCAACATCTTTCTTGTAGTAAGGGTCCCAAAACTGAACACAGGATTGGAGATGCAGTCTCACCAGTGCCAAGTACAGGAGGATGATCACAGCCCTAGTCTTGCTGGCCTCACTATTTCTGATATGAGCTAGGATACTCTTTGCCTTCTAGGCCACATAGAGACCTCCCTGAGCCTTTTCCTCTTCTGCTTAACATGTCCTACCATATGTAATGTTTTCTTCCAGTCTTGCTCTAAAACAACCTTTATTGGCTTTGTGGTTTTCAATATACTTTGCACTGTACAATCAATTTTTCTTCAGGAAGGAACTTGCCTGTATTTTCTTATTCATCTCCTCTGTAGTAAAACCACTATAAATTCCTACTCTGTCACTCTGTACCATCCTGAAAATACTTCTTTACTTTCAATGAATGTGTAGTGTTCTGTTCTTTGCATGCACTTATACCTGACCCAAAAAGAAACAGGCAAAGACAAATAGGAAATCTCTTTCTGTCCATCCATATCCTTTAAAATGTACAGAACACATAACATACAATTAGAAAAATTGAAATCCACTATACTGTTGAAAGTAAAAAAAAATCACAAGCTCACAGAGCAAGGTAAATCTATTTATCTTGTCCAAAACATAGATGGCTTCCATTACAATCATGTGTTGAACAACCTTTTAGAAACACTTCCCACAGATATGTTTGCATTTGCACTTAATCCCCTGCAAGAAAAAAAAGCCCTTTGCTTTTTTTTCTGCATTTGTTTGTTCTTTTTAACATTTTTTGTTTGATGGTTGTTTTTTTTTCATTTTGGTGGGGGGTTTTTTTGTAGGGTTTGTTTTTTTTTCGTTCCCTTCTTTTCTCACATGATGTTATTGATGAATTCTCTAAACTACTGTTGCTGTCAGGATGTCTATCATTTGTCACGGTGAGGATCAGGCTGCACACAGAAATTAATTTTCACTGGATACAGGGAGAAGTTTCTTGGCAGTAATGGTAGAAGACATCTAAAATAAGAACTGTCATCATGCTATAAGAAATAGGTCCCAAGTAAGACAACATTTATTGTGCCTTAGGCTTCAACCAGAGAAAGGCAGTCTCCTTCCTTCCTTCCTTCCTTCCTCTCTCCCTCCCTCCCTCCCTCCCTCCCTTCGTCCCTTCC
>NW_008684362.1:26751-46171 GCF_000695815.1 Acanthisitta chloris | reverse complement strand
CTTCCTTCCTTCCTTCCTTCCTTCCTTCCTTCCTCTCTCCCTCCCTCCCTCCCTCCCTCCCTTCCTCCCTTCCTCCCTTTTTATAACAGATTTATTCCTTTTCATGCACTGGAAAGTTATAGTATAACAATCTATAATTCTAGAAATTGGCTTTCCCAGGAAGAAAGAGTAAATGATAAAAAGAGCCACTGTTGCCCCAGCAGGCTAAAAATTAACTCAAATGCATATGAATTTCTATCACAACAATTCTCAAAGTGTTCAACTTTTCCAGCTTTTTTTCTCCTATACTCAAAACTTGAATTTCTGTTAATACAGAGTGAAAATCAATGGTTAGCTTAAAGAAGACTCATAAAGTATGTCTGAAAACAGCCTAAAATAGCTATCAGTACATACATATTACAGAAGATCTATGGATTTCACAGTTCTTTGAAAAACGGTTTTGTATAATGATAAATACCTGTGTCTGGCCTCCATCACCTGGATATTCCATTTTTACCTTATGCCAGGAATCTAAGCTTCAAGCAGACATCCTAATGAGAGTGCATGCTGTGACAATCTGCTGGGTAAGCTACTATATGCAGAGCAATTTCATTATTTTTAATATATGTGTCTGCCTATGAATACTTGATGTTTCCTTTTACTCATATCTCATCAAATTCAGGTAAAGATCCATGAAAAGGCAACTATGAAAAAAACACCTGAGTGATATAAATGCCTTCTTAGCTTTGCATTTATAAGCCATTTTTTCTTACTGTAATTGAATTTGCTGATAAGCACCTGGGACTTTGTTGCGTTGTTGTCCTTAGATTAGTAATGCCTTCTTCTAACCTAATGTGCAAAAGCAATTTTTGTCTGTTCATGATTCCTTAGCTAACAAAATTATTTTCTACATAAGGTATCTTTCCTGTTGAGTTCATGTAGTCAGGAGTTTCAAAACAGCAAAAATCAAGATCTGAGAGGAGGGAAAAAAATTGCCTTTTCCTACCCACTGTTCCATTCTGCATGATATACTTCAATACTGGTGCTTTATCATGAACAAGAATGTATTATAATTCAGTAGCAGTAAAACATCATAACTGTAAAGTACTAAATAATGATTTGAATGCCAGCTTTAATCTAACAAATTTGGTTTCTCATGGCTTCCTTGGCATATCTAGAACAGATAAGGCAAAAATAACACTGAGGAACGGATAACCCTACAGTAGCAGAATTGATGCTTGTTAATGCAGCCATGCAGGGTAGAGTATCCTTGTACTTTCTTGCAGATTATTACAGACAACTAAATTCTGCAGTCAACACTAGTCAAAACACAGTCTACCTCCTCTCCTACTGCAACTGTAATAGCTATTCTTAGTAACTCTATCATCACAAATATTTTGCTGCAAATACTCTTCTGATCACAAGAAAAATTTCAGACACCTCAGGAACAGAAATGTGTGCTCACTGAACATCACAATTATTCACCTAAAGGACTATTTGACCAAAGATGTTTTATCATCAGGATGTCTTTGTGTATCTCTACAATTCAAAATATCGGATTGAATATATGACTGACTGGAAGAGAAAAACTACCATAATAGCTATAAATATCGCCTTGAAGTTGAAAAAACTATACACTGCTATCTGGTTACAGCCATCTGAATATGCACGTTAAATCACATTAAAGCATGTTTGGATTTCTAAGTCTTCTGGCAAAATAGTTTGCCTAAACCTTGGGTTCAAACTAAATCAAGAGGGACCTCACTTACCTCTTAAATAAAAGTTCAAATTTGGAGTACTGTTCTTGTTCCAAATTAATTTTTACTGTCAATGATAAGCACTAGAAAGGCAAATCTCATACTGGCCATGTGCACTGATTTTTGTTGGGGTTTTTTTGGTTTGTTTCTGCTTTGGTTTTGTGTTTTATTTTGTTTCGCTTTGGTTTTGTTTTTGCTTTTAGGAGAGTATCATCTTAAAAATGGTTGAACCAGTGCCCCAAATCAAATTTCAGCTGAAATTTTCTCCAGAGAAAATGTTTTTCTTGGAGTACTTAATTGCTCTTCAATATTACTTCTTTCCTCCACCTTTACATTACAACAGAATGGCACCCCCAAGAAATGAGATTAGATTTTGAGGGAAAATGGAAACTCAAAGTTTAAGAACAAGTAAAAGCCGATACTTATCTACACAACAAAAAGCCATTTCAGTAATAACATAGTCATAGGGTACTGTGAGGGCTAAAATTTCACATGGAAATAAAAAAAATACCTGGGAAGTATCAGAGGTCTATCAAATGTAAATATAATTTTAGTTTAGGAAGCCTGTCAATTGGAAAGGACCACTGGGGATCATCTGCTCCAACCTCCCTGCACAGGTAGGATCATCCTAGAGCACATTGCACAGAATTGCAACAAGACCATTCTTGACTATTTCCAGTGAGGAATACTCCACCCCTCTCTCTGCAATCTGTTCCAGTGTGCAGTCACCTGCATAGTAAAGAAGTTCTTCCTCATGTTCAACTGGGACTTCCTGTGTTCCAGTTTCTGTCCATTGCCTCTTGCTTTGTTTGGCACCACCCAGAAGAGCTTGGCTCCATCCCCTTGACATGCCTCCTCCAGATACTTATATATTGATGAAGTCCCCTATCAGTCATCTCTTCTCAAGGTTGAACAGGTACAGCTCCCTCAGCCTATCCTCATAAGTGAAGTGCTCCAGTCCCCTAATAACTTTAATTGCCCTCTACTGAACCTGCTCCAGGAGCTCCATATCTCTCTTGTACTGAGGAGCCCAGAACTGGACATAGTACTGCTATAGATGCAGCATCACTAGGGCTGAGTAGACGGGCAGGATCACCACCTTCGACCTGCTGGCAATGCTCTTTCTAAAGCAGCCCAGGATGCCATTGGCCTTCTTGCCCACAAGGGCACACTGCTGGCTCATGGACAGCTTGTTTTCCACATGATCCCCAGATCCTTCTCCAGAATACTCTAATAGTAAATTCTTTCCAGGGTTGGCAATTTCCTTACTGGAAATGCAGTTTTTAATGTTCCAGCGTTTTCAATTTGATTTATAATTTGTAATCTTTTTAAGATATCAAATTTTTGCAATCAACAGCTTTCAAGTGGAAGCAAAAAGGCAGACAGGCAGAATAGAATGCTTATCATAGGTATGATATGTTTTATGTTAGGAAGCCCTCATTAAACCAGATGCAAAGAGATCTGTGATCCACAAGAAAAAAGATTTGGAGACTTTGATACATCATCACTAACCTATTAATTAATTGATAAGCCCCATCAGCACCCAGTGACATCATAGTTCTCACCTGAACCACAAACTTGATTTCTTGTACACAGAAAATGGAGACAGTGTAGAGATGGAGGATTCTTCTGCATACTTAGAACTGACTGAAGTACACAGCTGCTATTCACCAGGCTATGTATCTAGGCCTGAAGATTCAGAAGCCAGGCCTAGAAGCATGCTGTCTCACCATAAATTCTAAACATAAATTGATCTCATGATAATTTCTGTACAACCAGGAGTAACTGAACATACAAAGCATTCCCAGTTAAATGAATGTACGTAAAACAGAGGAAGTCCAAATCTGTCGTTTAGATAAACCTAGAGTTGTTCATTTTAATTTACATATACTGAAAACGTAAAACTTGGTAACATCTGCACCACAACAGGGTTTTATTTTATTGCCTACAATTACAGCACCACAATTATGGGGAATTCAATATAAAAATGCATTACACCTCATTACGACCTCTAAACCCAATGATATGGTGTGTATTTAGTCTGAATGCATACATTTATATTTCTATATATAAATATAAACACACACAATATACTTAACAGGAAGAGTTCAGAATTATGCAAAACAGAAGAATATAAGCAATATCTTTCTTTGTAATTCATGTTAGAAATAAGGGTAAGCATGCTGAACAACTCTTCTGCTATTTGAACCACAGAAAATAACAAGAAGAAATGCCCTTTGTATTTAATAAATATGGAGAAGTTGTGAGTAAAGATAAAATGTTGGGTTTCTTTTTTCATTTTTTTTCCCCCAAGACAGTTATGAATTTGAATCCAGGGTGGAAACAGAATTATTCAAATACATCATGCATCTATTTTGCATTTTCAGAAGCTCATTGCCTACCATAGCCATTTTCTGCTATTGATTTCTGTGGTTGTTGCAACAGAAGGAAGCTTATGTGCTTAAACAAGGAAAAAGGTTTATTCATCTATGTGCTTTCCCATTTAATTTTTCCCGAGGAAGTAATTTAATTTGACGAAAACCTAAAAGTAAAACAAATGTAATTTACATAAAATGTTAAACTCAGAGTCGGAGTGGAAATACAGTGATAATTTTCTTCAAATCAAGTGGGATACAACAGGGCTTTACACTGGTGCCTCTCCTGGTTAACATCATTATCAAAGACCAGCAGAAGGCAATAGAGAGGAATGACATCAAGCTTACAGGTAACACCAAGATGCAGATTCTGAGTCAACACATTGAAGCATAGAGCCACCCTAAACATAGAGGATCCTAAAAAGGGTGGAAAAGCATATTAACAGAATCTTAAGAAAGGACCAGTGCAAAATCCAGAATCTGGATTGTGTGTGTCATGAAGCAATGAACAAATTTTATTTAAATAGTGTGAAACTAACAAACCTCTTGTCTGGAAAAGGTAAAAATATATAATTTCACATCTATACGGTGGCACAAACTGAGAAATACAGATGTCTGTGTGACTGTGGGTGTTTTAATGAAGAATAAGGATGTTAGCAATAAACTAGTTAATTTAAAGAAAAGATGATCTAAGTATAGTCCACTTGCTATGAGAAACAGTTGTTAAGTTTTGTGAGAGAAAATTTCCTTTCCATTGATATTGCAGGTCACATTAATAATTTATCATATTACTTTTATTTTCCTTCAAATGGAGAAAATGTCTATATCTAATGAAACTAAATCCTGATTTTCTTTCTTTCTTTCTTTCTTTCTTTCTTTCTTTCTTTCTTTCTTTCTTTCTTTCTTTCTTTCTTTCTTTCTTTCTTTCTTTCTTTCTTTCTTTCTTTCTTTCTTTCTTTCTTTCTTTCTTTCTTTCTTTCTTTCTTTCTTTCTTTCTTTCTTTCTTTCTTTCTTTCTTTCTTTCTTTCTTTCTTTCTTTCTTTCTTTCTTTCTTTCTTTCTTTCTTTCTTTCTTTCTTTCTTTCTTTCTTTCTTTCTTTCTTTCTTTCTTTCTTTCTTTCTTTCTTTCTTTTCCTTCAGAAGCATTTATTTTTGTAACCCTATATATAACCACAGCAAATCAGAAATAAAGTATACCTAAACATGAGGTCTGATAACAGTATGTTAATGACTGATCCACTCCATCTTTAGAAGTCTTCATTTATTCCCCCAGATTTTTTTTTGTTAGGACAAACCAGAATGTGATATTCCAGAAAACTGATATTCCAGAAATTGTTGATAATCTATAATTTCAAAGTGTACTCAGGAAATGCATGTCTCTTTTTTTGCTGTCTAAAACAGGTAATATACTGTGTTATTCCTGAAATCAACTTGAAGAGGTCAGCGTATTTTATGACAATATTATATCTCTGCAGTACCAAACCCCTCATGTTTTTCATTTTTGAGAAGATTGCTCTAATATGCAAAGAACAAGGCAATTGATAATATAGCAATTAATGTATAGACTATGTTTTTCCTCATAAATTAGACATAGAAACAATAGAAAGTATCGCTTACCAAACTTAGCAGATAACTGAATCAAGATGCTCATAACACGCCTCCAATATTTATTTCTAACTTCATTACATTTACCTTCAAACTGGCAGCTTTATTATGAAGACTGCCTTTAAATCATTAGCTGAACTGTATTCTAAAAATCTTAGCAATGTCAATCCACTGACACTGCTTTGTATTATCTTTGATGAATTAATCCTTACCAAATGAATGATAGTGGTTGCTTTATGCCTAAATCTTTGTTAATAAGTGTGAACATTAAGATGGATCAGAAGACTGAAGTAATTATTTGGTTTGCCTTTACCAAGATTTGCGTTAATTCCAAACATGATCCTGTCACATAATGCCAGAATTTAATTTTAAAAAAGGATTATACACAGATTAGCTGTCCTATTAAAAATAAAAAAAGGGGGACAGAGGGAAGAGAATCAAAGAAAAGAAAGGAACCAGGCACACATACAAGCCCAAATTTATGTCAGATATCAAACTGTGAAATTATGTTTATTAGCACTGTGCACACTGCACAATGTCCAATAACATATACAATACAGAACAGTTTGACATGGCAGGTATGTTTAGTGATATGAGACAGTTTTACTAAAACACACTTTACTGGACTGTGTTAAAATGGTGGTGCTCACAAACATATAGCAAGAAATAACAGGTAATGCAATTCTGAGGTAGCATTTTAAAGGGTTTGACATATGGCTTTGGTGTATCTTTTCCATTAACTTCCCACTGTACACATCACTCTACATACAAACTTAGTTAAGGGTTTAATTTTCATATCTCACCTCTTTAACATTGCCTTTCACCTCTCAGTCATCAGGAAAAGTTCTGCTTTGTAGTTGCAAAAGCAATGTTAGAAAGCAAATTATTCTTTAGGTTCACTGACCTATCCCAAATCCAACTGAATTTCTTCTGAAAGCATTTTAGAGATTCAGCCCGTTAGGAGCAAATTACTAAAACTATACGACTCGTCCTTTTAATGACTAAATTTTTAGATTGGGTTTATGTGAGAGAAGATTATCTCTCATTTCTCCTGAAAATTGTATCCTTAAATTTATCTTTAGTTCTCAGATGTAGATTTTTCTAAAGCAGTTTTCTATGCCTCAGCACTAATCCTATTTTAATTAACACTGATCTTTTTTGCTAAAAGACTTTGACTGCAAAATAATTTTATTTTTTCTTGCCTTTCTGTTTTATTGTATATGAAGCTTGTTTTATGTCAAATACTTAGAAAATCATAGATGAAAGGGAACTCAACTATTAAAACTGGTAATGGGATGGTGGCAGTATTTATGATTAAATTGTATAAAGGAGAGTTTCAAATATAAATATCTAAGGATTATCAGCAAATCATAGAATCACAGAATAGTTTGGGTTAGAAGGGACCTTAAAGGTCATCTATTCCTGCAATGAGCAGGATCTTCAACCAGATCCCCATCCAACCTGATCTCCAATGGTTTCAGGGATGAGGGATCTACCACCTCTGTGGGTAATCTGTTCCAGTGGTTTTTTTCACTCTTATTGCAATAAAATTCTTCCTTATATGCAGTCTGAATAGATCCTCCTTTAATTTAAAACCATTACCTCTTGTCTTATTACAACAGACCCTGTAAAGAATCTGTTCCTCTCTTCCTTATAAGCTACTTTCACGTACTGAAAGACTGCTACAAGGTCTCCCCATAGCTTTCTCCAGGCTAAACAATCTCAACTGTCTCAGCATGTCTTCAAAGGAGAGGTGTTCCATCCATCTGATCATCTCTACTAATCTAATAAAATTGTAATTCTGCAAATATTTCTAAGGTAAAAATCCTCCTGTTTTCTCACTTAATGTACATTTCTCTTTTAACATAAACATAGCCAGTGTCCAATGCCTAAAGTTATAATTCCAGTAGAAAATGTGTAGAGAACAGAAAATTTAGACAGAAGTCTGGAATTCCAGGAGTAAGGAGGAAATGAGCATGTCCTCTTACTTGTTCATTTTATGTGTAGAAATTTTACTATGAATTCTCAGTTGTTTCTTTACCTACTAGGTGGATAGGACCTTGTCTTGACCTTTTATTCTTAAAGGCTGGTAAAAGTTTGCCACAGACTTAGACAGGTAGAAGATTACACTATAGACAAGACAGTTACCAAAAGAACTGTAACATCATTTGCACAGGTGGTGTTTGTTTTTTTCGGGGGAGTCCCTTTTGATTTTTGCACCCACAAGCCTTGAATGCTTTCTGAATTAATTTGTTTTCAATTACAATGTGAGCCTGAGAGAGAGGACGTTTACTTGGAAAATAATATTTGCAGTATGAACCCTTTTATGATGACTATCAGAAATCTATGCTGCATTTTTTAGGGTTTGGTTTGGTTTGCGTTTTCAGATAAACACTGTGTAGAATATCAGATCTGATAATGAAGGTCTTTAATCCTCTAGAAGCTCAGTCTTCCTGAATTTAGGATATAATTTTCCTCAGTCTTGAAATATGAAGTGACACATACATTACCTGACATGAGCAACTCAAACACACTGAAATGAAGCAAATATCATCTTTCCCTTGCTCTTATTTAGGGAAAAAAGACATTGGATGTTTTGTGTTGGAAGACTGAAAATACTTTGCATGAGTAATCCACATTTTAGACTGGCATTCTTAAATATTCTGCTGAAGTAAATGAACATGCATACTGCATGTGAAAGACAGAATATTCATGCTCACTGGTATATTTATGGTGTTATTTACCTAAGGTACTTGAGTAATTCTTAGTTTCACCATCTTATCTAATATACATGTGTGCCGCTCTCCAGTATTTCAACTTTATGAGTTCAGCTAGTGAAAAAAATAATAAATAATAATTAAAAAATAATAATAAAAAAAGATAAAAAATATTAAGGACAAATGGTATTTGGAAGATGATTTTATTTTAAAATTGTTATATAACAACTGGCACTGTGATGTCATACACATCGTGTTCGTGTTGCCTTCAGCTTGAAAGTCTTCTCTGAATTTGACAGACTTACTGGATTTATTTATGTTAGCCCTCAGTGTGAGTGGGCTCAACAATACATCTTCATCTTCAGACCTAGCTTGTTGTGTATTAGTTCCTCATGGGGAAAAAAAAAAAAAAAAAGGTGTCCTTAGAGAGGATTTTGTTTGTTATGCAGACTTTTATTGATCATAGACAAGAAAGATCTTGTTTGTATGTTCGATGCTGTAAGTCCCTTGTATTGAAAATCTATTTTCTTTTATTTAGCTAATATTAATTGCTATTTTCATTTAAGGGTTTAGGAAAATGCTAAAATATTTTCTCTCTCTTCTTAAGTGTCCTTAAATACAGAATAGCCATTAGTTTCACTTTCTTTTATGAGGTTTACTAAAAAATCAGTTTCAAGTTAAACTAATCTCCAGTTTGTGAAAAGGAAGTCTTCTTACAAGCTTAGAAAGCTTAGCAGTACTTCAGATGTAAAATTCATGTTTCTGACAAACTGGCATATGTGCTTTACTTTTTCCCCAATAGATTTCTCTGCCTCATGTATGCTATTACTGAAAAGTAGAGTTTAAGGTATACTGTCACTTCACTGAGTAATTACCCATTCTAGTGACTTTCAATATGTCAAGACAAGCATAAAGCTTAGTAGAGAGGGAAGAGAGAGTGGGAACAGGCAATCCAAGTGTGGATTAGTTCAGCTTCTTTTTTGTAAATGAAAAGGAAATCACTGATTCTTCAAATGTCATTTTAATAATATTTGATTGTTTGCAATTATTTATTATGTCTAAAAGTTTTCATGAAAATTTCCTTTTGAATTTACACCAGTAAATGAGCAGGTTGGGCACCAGAACAGGCTCCTCAGGGAAGTCATCACACACCAAACCTGTCAGAGTTCAAGAAGCGTTTGGAAAATGCTCTCAGGCACATGGTGTGATTCTTGGTAATGTCCTGTGAAGGGCCAAGAGTAGGGCTCAATAATCCTCATGGGTCCCTTCCAACTCCAAATATTCTGTGATTCTGTGAAATACGCTATAGCACCCTGATACTAAATGGACACATTTTGCATAACTGTATTTTACAGTTTGCATAACTGTATTTTACATAAAAGACACATTTTGCATAACTGTATTTTACATTGACACATAAACCAGAAATTTATTATTAGAAATTATGTCTGTCTATAATAAAGATAAAAGACTAGAACAAAATTAACTGGTTTCCATTGAGATTAGTCACATATCAAGCGTGTCCTCCTTTCTGAAACTACTTCAGAAGTGCTACTCCCCTTCCCCTCATTTTTCTACTTGTATTATAATTTCCAAAGTAACTTAAGATATTTCCCCAAAATTGTTTTTTTTTCCATTAATGTTCACCCTATATGTTTTTCAGACTGTCAGTCTGACTAATCCAGAAATAACTGGAGTATTAAAGGAACAAGGGGAATTACTTTGGATGCTTTCAAAATGCATGAGGACTGTAAAGTTCTCTATATGAAAAAGGCAGATCAATCTTACTTTATCTTACCTACCAGGTAAATTACAAAGCATGTGGCAAAGCCACATAAATTAGAAGCTTGCAAAAATTTAGCACTACAATAACTGTATCCATCATATAAAATCTTTAAAGTAGTAAGAACAGTTTTAGAAAGACTTCTTGCGGAATTATGGTTTACATTATAAATTTGTTCTTCCAGATCAAAAAAATAAGCAATTATTTGTTTGATCTCTATTAAAATATTGTTCTACATGACTATTAATGTTAGTGGTTTAGAAAAATAAAGGCAAACTTAATAAATCAGATCATTAGTTCATATCTTCCTCAGGACAGCAACAAATAGCTGATTTCTTTTAAAAAGACTATACATATGTAAGTTTTATGTACAAAATATATAAAAAGCATACCTATAAGCATAAAGTACACTAGTCTAAATAGGTGATCAAAACTATGATTTTTGAAAGTAAAAGCAAGGAAAACTATAGAAATATAGGATGGTTTGAGTTGGAAGGGACTTTTAAAGATTGTCTAGTCCTCTTCCCTTGCTGTGGAGAGGGACATCTTCCACTAGATCAGGTTGCTCAAAGCCTCATCCAACCTGATGTTTAACACTTCCAATGATGGGGAACACACAACTTTCCTGGGCAACCCGTTCCAAGATCTCATGCCACTTTTCATACTCTTTTTCTTTATTTCCAACATAAATCTGCCCTCTTTCAGTCATTTAAAACTGTTGTCCATTGTTGTTTCTCTACAGGCCCTGGTAAAAACTCTCTTTCTTATAAGTCTCCTTTATATATGAGTGATTCTGACATTCCCTCAATAACTTATCTCAGAACTTCTAGCCTAGGTTATAATACCGAATCATAGAATATCCTGGCCCTACAGATACAGGAGATTCTGAAGAAATACTTGTAATAGTTTAAAGCCTTTATTTGGATACATTGATTATGCTGATGTCCTAAAATACTTAGTCAATCTTGAGATTACTTTGCATTGCTAAAAAGAGAGCTGCCTGAGGTGACGGAAAGCTGTAACATGTTCTCTTGAGTACAGGAGTGTGGTCCAAACACGCATACGCTCACACACACACACACATACACAGCAAAGAGTTCAGAAACTACTTCTCAAATTCTTAACAGTTTCTAAAATTTCACTATCATAAATTTTTATTCACTTTTAGAAGCCATAAAGGAAATGCAGATAGTGGTCTACACTTAGGTGCCTGCAATCTAAATCCTGAAATGGGATTTTCTCACTTAATTTGCAACATGTAGATCAAAATGAAATTAATTATGCCATTGGCAATCTCGACATTTAGCTTAGATCCCTCTCCTCCTGTCATTTATATAATGATTATACCATTACAAACCTATTGAGAACGAGACATTATTTTCTTTTATGCCTGTACAACAGTAAGCACGTATAAGTCCTGAGGGTAGAGACATAATCATAGCGTAAATGACACAAAGAATGTATTTCTAGGAATTATTTTCAATATATACTTCTAAAGCAATTCCTTTTTTGTACACATCTGTGGGAAGGGGGGGCGTTGCATATATGGAAATTTGAGGAGTTTTTGCCAGTCTTACCTTCCAGTTCCAAAGCAAATAATTTACTGCCAAGAATTTTATTAGCATATGAGAACATAAATATTTATAAATAAAATAAATAGAATACATATTTATAGCATATGTATAAGGATTTGGACTTAGATTTCTAGAAAATAAATGTTGTATCAATAATTATATTAATGGAACCATCTGGAAGTTAACTGAAACCACATTCATGCAGCAATGATGTGGTTATAAAGGGATATAATATCTGTTTCTTCCAAACTGTGAAAAAATGGTAACGAACCAAATGAAACTGAATGCGTACTGTTCATCCACTTAACCATTTGAAAAGCCAGTTCCTCAGTCAGTTCTCTCTGGTATGTGAACTACTTCTCTTTTGTTCTTCCATAGTGGCAGTGATGCAAAAAAAATTCTTTCATGAATTGTTACTGAATCATCTTGCTGCCATTCAGACTCCCTATGAGATTCTCCCTTCTGCTATTATTAAAACAATTTTATTTAGCAGTATTTTATTCTCCAAGAAGATCCTTCTAAAAATATTTTCCTTGCACGTCCCATATCAGGGAATTGGTTGGTTGGTTTTTAGTCCTGGGCTTCTTTTACAATTTTGTAAGATTCAGAGGACAAAAAATGACTCTACAAAGCATTTAGAAATATCAGAAATAAGACAACAGTCAATCCATAGCTAACACTTTCCAGAGACACTACATTTCTTCTTTGATGCCTTCTATGTAATCGCTGTTGGGATTCATTTCACTTAAAGATTTGATATTATTAAAGTGGCATAAGGGAAAAGCATTAGCAAAATGAATTTTGACATATAAAGAAAGAGAAGATAATAGAAGTTCTTGAAGGAAAAATAACTATTTGGAGACCTGGGTGCTTTATGATTAAATTTCATGCTTTGACACTTTTCAATTCTTTGAAGACTGGTGATAATAAGGAAAATTACTCCTTAGTCTGAGCAGCAGCTTAATGAAACCAATAAAACCTAAATAGTCCAACTTTTGTACGTTGGTTAAATGTTCTTTTATCTCTTAGCACTAAAGTGGATAATGAAACTTGTTATTTAAGGGACTTATCAGTGAAAGTGGAAATTTTGATAATTTTGTGTTGCATGTCTAGAGTGTCAAAATTACATATGATTAAAATGTAGCTGCCATGGGTAAGAGGGAGTCTTATGGGTTATGAATTAATACTAAGAGAACAAGGATGGAGTTAAGAGATATTAATTTTTCTCTCCTTTTCAATTAGAGATAAAAGTGAATTACTTTTTCTGCTCATAAGTGTCGCAAAACACATTTTGAATGATCTAAGAAGAAACATAGATAATTCCTTAACTCTGTAGTACATTTAGGCAAGCAAAAATAGATAGTTAGATAATAAATATCCTAATGGAGTCTTTATGCTTAGACACTGATGATTTCAGAGAGCTTCTTTTTCAAGGAATGTGAGGTTCAAAGGATGTTTTAAGTAAATATATATGAAAACTTGACTGACAAGAACCAAAGGTCTTTTGGTGCCATTTGGCTGAAAGGAGGTGATGGATCTTGAAGTCAGAATGTAAATATAAAAGAACACCAGGCACCATGTAGTGTGAATTAAGAAAAGTTAAGCACTTGTCCACATGGACTTTAGACTGTGTTTGAAATGTCTCTTTCCTAAAGGGCTCTGAAATTAGTGGACCAAGTGAAAAATGTGCAGGTAAGAAAAAAAAGTGGTAAGTAACTTTTACTATCTTACACACAGGATATATTGACAGAATAAATAACAAAAAAAGTGATCCTCAGGCTTAGTTCAGTAAGGCAATTACTTAAATACACTGCCTTTAAAATTATTGGTCCTGAAATTAGAGTCCTAAAACTTCATCTACCCAGCCCAAAAATAGATCAGCTTTATTTATTATTCTAGAATGGCTCTGGATACTGAATAGCAGATATTTAAATATGATACCTTTAAAACATTTAACTTCTAGATTCATTCTATGTCTTGGTAGAATGCAGTGTTTTCATCACTCTGATAAGCACATATTATAGTGCTAGTTTTGACTACTTAAACTTAGGCACTGGAAAGTAATCTGAAGTAATTAGTTTAATTTAAAAGAAGAGCAAAGATTGTCAAAACTTCAGATAATCTTTCAGCTTGATGGTGTCAAGTGTAGAAATACTAGAAACTTATTTCTAAGGAATATTTGTCTCTGAGGGGAAACCAAACAAAGAAAAAATGTGTAGGAATACACATTTAATGCTGTCTTTAACAATAAAAGTTTTACATATTAAAAGAACATAATGTTATGAATAATACTGGTATGTGGAAGTGAAGAGAAACTTAATTTTCAGACTTGAAATTATTTGTTACTTGTCATGAATTGCTGAAAACACCAAGGATAACCTGCTGCTTTAGAGTGATTTTCAGTTCATTTTACCTAAGTTCTTTGTTAGGGAGTCTAATATCTGTTTGGTGCAGATTTCAGTGTCTGGCACATGTTGAATGAGATGTAGCAGCTTAAACTAATTTTAAACCAACTCCCATAATGAACACTGCAATTACCATAGTACCTCATATTTACTTTGATAGCAAATGCAATATTAATCTGAGCTCTGTATATTAATCTGCTTTCTAAAGTCAACCACATAACTTTATGTTGACTGTTAGAACAGTGTTGCAAAAGGTACCTGCAGGGATGGGTGAACTGGTGATTGTAGCAAACATACAGCTTTTCTTTTTGTGCTACACATGCAAGAGATGACTGAAGATTCAATCTTCTCTTTCCCATCTCATTATGAGGAGGGGAAGAGGTGATGTGTATGTTTCTGGCCCTTTGATTCTCTTTTTCTGCTTCAGAAACACTTGAGAGCAGATATCTGCCTACAGCCATAAAAGCTATTAAAAAATTACAAAAGCTCAGATCAGCAATAGCATTTTGCAGTTCAGCCAGGGTTTGTAGCTTGAGAATTGCAAATATATTGGGTCTGCTGGTGAGCAGTAGTTCCTTTGGGAAAACATTCTAAAAATTGTGCAGAGGGTATAGTCTGACACACAGGTGAAGATATAGGGGCCTATGGTAAGAATTCAAAGGTATATTTTAGTATTTTTCAGAAGTGACCTAAGCATTTAGATCCCTGAACTCTAAGCACTAAAACCACTTTTCAAAACACACAAACTCCCACCCACACAGAATGCCTCTGCATTGGCATTTTGATTCAAATCAGGAGTACACTTTGAAGTAAATCCCCTGTTTGCCAACACCTCCCAATCCTCCACCCCTTGCTATCCTTCACATTGCAGAGCACTAGCTTGCCCACTCAGGACTCCAAGGATTTGTGCAGTCTTGCCTTGGCCTGAAGTGTCTGTAGCTTGTTGCAACAGCCCTAGAGCACACCCAAATTAATGCCTGTTCTGCTGTAGCTGAAGCCCTGGGAATGCCATATGTGGTGAAGCTCTTAAACTGCTGAGCTATAATGTCGTGATACAACTTATTCACCGTAAAACTTCTATCCCATTCTTGAATCAAGCTTTGGACCCAGGAGAACATCAAGAGTGAACACTGCACCACAGAAAAGAGGCAGATAACCGGAAGGGGGGTTTATGCACATTCAACAGTTTGAACTCTATTGAAATTTATTTTTTTATTACTTAGATAAGTAGGTAAAATATTAACTAGACAAGCAATAAATTTCTGTTGTCATATACAGAATATGGTCCCTTTTGACCATAGCAAGATTTTGAGAGAAACAATACCCATTGAAGAGCAGATTTCAGAGCCTCGACAGTAACAGTTTTGCCTATAAAATCCTGATTCATTGTAATTGTAAACTTAACCATTAGAATCTGATCCTTGATATGTCTTTGGCAGTGTGATAAGACCAAAGGCAGTTTTATCTTTCTTTATACATAAATTATATCAAAAATATCTCCAAACAGTTGTGAGGTTGTTTGGTAGCAAGCTCTTCCTGTACTTCTTCCCAAAGGGAAATTTCCTATTAAAAAAAGCACCCTTGACTGACCATTGTCCAGCAAAGTTCATCAATACATCTACTCCACAGGAGTTTTAGCTTCTCTGATGCCCAGAACCTGTCCTCAGAAACTTTTCCTGCAGTCCTATGTCTGCAAGCCTATTTCAGTGGCCTGTTCTCAGACTGTCTGCCAACACTACCTGTTGTTTAGGACAGAAAGTCAGTATGTACATTTATTTTTAGAAAAAAATAAACCCTGCCATAATAACTAGGTCTGAGTAAGAGCGCCAAACTGCCATTTTATCAAGATCCAGATGATTTTTCGTCTACCTATTGGCTGTTCATATCTCTCAAATTCTGTGATTTTAGGCATTTGGTAAGTTTGCCAGTAACCAACAAGCGGTTGGCTTAAGCTGTAGTTAGATATGTAAGGCTTTTGTTTTGTGGGGATTTTTTTTTGTGTGTAAACCATTTGCAACAAAATATTTGAATAAAAGCTTAGAAAGTAAAGAAAGGTTGTGGTTTAACCCCAGCTAGCAACCAAGACCCAGACAGCCGCTCACATACTTGCCTGCCAATGGGATAGGAGAGAGAATGAGAAGGGTAAAAGCTGCAAAAACTCATGGGTTGAGATAAAGACAGTTTAATAGTGAAAGCAAACGCTGCACACACAAACAAAGCAAAACAAGGAATTAATTCACTGCTTCCCACAGACAGGAGGTGTTTAGCCATCTCCAGGAGATCAGGGCCCACCACTCGTAACGGTTCCATGGGAAGACAAACGCCATCACTCCACATGTCCCTCCTTTCCCCTCCTTCCTCCCGCCTTAAACACTGAACATGATGTCATACGGTATGGAATATCCCTTTGGTCAGTTTGGGTCACCTGTCCCAGCTGTGTCTCCTCCCAATCTCCCATGCACCCCCAACGTCCTTGCCAGTGTGGCAGGACAGAAAACAGAAAAGGCCTTGGCTCTGTGTAAACTCTGCTCAGAAATAACAAAACCATCTCTGCATTGTCAACTCTGTGTTCTGCACAAATCCTAAACATAGCTCCATACTAGTCACTCTGGAGAAAGTTAACTCCACTTTAGCCCAAACCAGGACAGAAGGAATTAGTAGCAACACATCTTGTGACACTTATGTCCTTGTCCTTTTTTGCTAAGTGTTGTTTCTATTAAATTTCTTCAGTTTCTTTAAGGGTTATTAATTCATTTTGCTTGTGATGGACAGCAAGATGACGTGCAAGTTTATTGGAATGTCAGTCACAATTCCAGTGAGTAAAACAACCAGCAAGCCCCTATTTAACTACGGTTAACTTGGTTAATATTTTTTTGTTTGGTTTTTTGTGGTATGAGTTTTGGGTTGATTTTTTTCAGAGTCTATTAACAAATGGGTTCAACTCCAGCAAGCTGTTTAGGTAAGATTTGATTTAAACAAGTTGGAACCTGTTTCACAGTCTAAAACATTCACATACAAAGCTACAGCAGGGACACACTGTGCATTGCAAACAGAAAAACAATTGTCAGATTCAAAGAATTTCAACACAAACCTGCCAGATTTGTGCTTATTCCTGGCAGTGTTGAACGTATTCTAGTGCTTTATTTTTTCCTTTCTCTGTGTAAACTAGGCCCAAAGCCAATACATACACCCACATATGGGGCATGTTTGGTACAACCAGATGTTAAGAGATGAATTCTTCTAGTGTTGGCATCTGGGCCTGGGTCTGCTCCCTTGGCACATTCCTCTCTCTGACTTCTTGATTGGTCCTGCTGCTGGCTGCTGTGACATCTGTTCAGCTGTCTACAGGCTTGGAAAAATGCTGCTGTGTTTCTTTATCTTTCTGGATGTCAGATTTCTTTGATATTCTCAGGAGCATGTATAATTTAAATTTTATTCCATTGTGCTAGTTAATAGGGCAAAGTATGGATTTGCTAAATGATCCATGTCGAGATGCAAGGCTCGCATATACAGAGCAAAAGAACTTGATCCCTGTGTCTCTATTTGTTCATTGTGAAACTGTAGAAACTTGTTCATACATTTGTATTTTCTTACACAATTTACATGGATGTCTATTTTTAAAAACAAAATGAGCAGCCATACCACGTCTGCTTTAAAGAAAAGCACTCACTACTTAGGCTGTGTTTGTAAAATCCATCCCTTTAAAAACCCTGTAATTACTCATTCATTATGTAAACATTTTATCTATAAAAAAATAGAATTACACTTAATGCTGTAGTATTTGTTAGCATGCTTTAAAAACTAAAGTTTTGATAGTTAAAAAAAAAAGGGGAATAGACCTGAGGGAAGAAAGATGTGATGATACATTCAACAATTTCAAGTATTCTGCTGCTAAACCTCATTGTGATTAACACCATGTGACCCCTTACTGCAACTATCAAAAGGCTTAGGATATATGTGAGGTTTTTATAGGTTTGAAGTGCATGAGCAAGTTAATATATATTGCTACACATGAAATAGTATTCAAGATTTTTCAATCAAAACTGAACTGGATCCTAGCATCTTTTGGTTACTTCATACAAATGCCATAAGTTTGTATTTTTCTTAGACTGAAATCCCTTTTTTTGAGTGGGATTGCAGCATCTCTTGCTCCCCACCTCACTGCACACCAGAGCCTAAGACTCTAGTGTTACAGAGTTTGTTCCCTTTGGAATCTGTGATTGCTTGAAAGATTCTGTGACTCAGACCAGCTTTTTCAAAGCAAATATTGTTTATCTACACACAAGAGCAGAACAATCAGAAAGAGAAAGGTTAAAACAACAATTCTTAGTGAAGCTCAGTAATCCCTTTAAGACTTAGGTAGATTTAATTCACATTAAGTGTTTCAACACTTTTGAGAATAGAGTTAGTGTTTTCTTCTCCTTGCTTTCTCAGTTATTGAAATGCTTTTTTTAATTTTGTTTAATAAAGGAGCTTCCTTTTTTTATTTACCATTTATGTTGTGAGTTTTCCCTTTTTCTTACATTATATTTTGAAACAGAGAGAAGACTGGTTATCCTTAAAGGAGAACCATTTTCCCAGCAAGACTCTTTGGCCTCCACACTTTTCTTCACATTTCAGTCTAAACAGGTTGAGTAGAAATAACAGTCATGTTTAATCTAATTTCAGAAACCTGGTCAATGGTGTGAAGAAAATAAACAACCCAGAACTACTGATGTGCACAATTTAAGAATGAGATAATCTTTGGGAACTGGACTGGAGAACAGCTATCCCAATTTAAAAAGAAAAAAAATAGAATATAAATGTGGAAGCATAACTTATCTTAGAAGAGAAATCCTCAGAGGTTAACATTGTAGGCAGTCTGCTATAGACTCTTAGGATTTTATTTATGTATATAAAGTTCGTGCTCTCTTCAGGGCAATAGAAATACAATTATTCATTATTCTGTGAGTCTTTAGCAGAAGCAGCATATTCTTAATGATGCTTTATACCAGTTATACCTGGCCATAACAGTAACTTATCTTAGAAGAGAAATCCTCAGAGGTTAACATTGTAGGCAGTCTGCTATAGACTCTTAGGATTTTATTTATGTATATAAAGTTCGTGCTCTCTTCAGGGCAATAGAAATACAATTATTCATTATTCTGTGAGTCTTTAGCAGAAGCAGCATATTCTTAATGATGCTTTATACCAGTTATACCTGGCCATAACAGTTGCCTGGTTTTA
>NW_008684362.1:13923-26364 GCF_000695815.1 Acanthisitta chloris | reverse complement strand
GTCCTTATCTCAACCCACATATTTTACTCCAGTTGTTCTCCTCCCCATTCCTCCGGGCTGGGGGGGGAAGAGCAGGGGGGAGGGAGTGTAAGCATGTGGTTCTTGGCTGCTGGCTGAGGTTAAACCACATCTTTTGTGATAGCAAAAGATCTGAATAAAAAATCTGCATTGCACTTGGCAATGAAGACTTCATAATGAACTAGTAACAGACAATAAATTTGTATCACTTGATGCTGATGTGTTCCTCTTGAATTAACTGTAATGGTTCTGATTTCAAAAGAAAGCTTTGGTCAACACTGCCATGGAGTCAACTTTCTTATGCTCCATGCAGTCTAGCGCAATAATTCAAAGTATAGCATAAATCAAGCTTAAACAGTCACAGAAACAGATTTAAAAATCCTTAAATTGAAAAATTAATCACTCAGGTGTCACTCATATGTCCACATACAACCCCTATCCTAGTGGCATATAAATACTAGCAATAGTTGATTTCATCTATGTGGCCATTGTAACGCCCTGGTCCACTTGGCGGGTTGAGGGGAAGGTAATTCTGAATTACTCTGAGCAGTGCATGGGATAATTCTGAATTACTCTGAGCAGTGCACGGGGGAAAAATCAATTCTCAGGAGGTTCAAAAAGAAATAATGTTTACTTAGGAACTTTGGGTCACCCGTGTAGAATAAGACAATCGGCAAAAGGCAAAGCACTAAACTTCACAACATTCCACCATTCCGTGCAAACTTTAACTCCACATACCTTAAGGGAACAAAGCCTTATCCACGGGTTGAGGGGAAGGTAATTCTGAATTACTCTGAGCAGTGCATGGGGAAAAAATCAATTCTCAGGAGGTTCAAAAAGAAATAATGTTTACTTAGGAACTTTGGGTCACCCGTGTAGAATAAGACAATCGGCAAAAGGCAAAGCACTAAACTTCACAACATTCCACCATTCCGTGCAAACTTTAACTCCACATACCTTAAGGGAACAAAGTCCAATCCAACACTGATCATGGCATTTAGCGAGTACTTAAGGGGATCCTGCTCAGTGGGCTTATAACTTAATGTGTTGCAAAGCAGAAAAGAAAAGAGAAAAAGGGATAAGTAGAGAGAAAAAGAGACAAGTAGATGAGAAAGAGAGGTAGATACTCAGCACCTGTGGATCCAGCATGGTCCCATCACCTCCCACCCACGGCACTGGGGCACACCACATGGCTCTCGTCTCGCTGTCCTTTTATACATTCCCTGTGCTCAGTGTGAGCTCACACTTGTGCCTGCGCTTTAGGCAGAGCCCGAGCTCTTTGGCACCATCTCGGGACTTGCAGCAAGGACACGTGCTCGACCACCACCATCTCAGGGCTCACATAGTGCCATGTGCTCACCGAAGCCACTCCAGTGCATACCTGCAGTTACTGCTAAGGCTCACGGGGCTGTTTTCCCAACTGGTTGTTTTGAGCCAGACAACCTTCTCTCCGGTCCCTGACAAGAATGTAGCAGTTTGTCCGAATAACTAATTTCCTAGCTGAATCCTACCGCAGTACAGAACAAAAGGTCCATTTCATCATCCATAAGCCATAATATGGAGGTTTGACTGTTAATTTTTATAAAGAAGGCCTCTGTGTGCCAGTTGCATGTCACATTCAAACATGCAGAGAATGTGACAGCTAAGCTATTTATTCTGATTCTACTTACTCTGTCATTATTTTACATTACATTAACTGCACACTATTCAGCCTGCACACTTAATCAGGTATGGGTCCTCTAAACCCCTGCATCATTAACTACTTACCAAAAAGTCATTATTATCTGATTGCTGTTCAGCAGACTTCGCAAAATGAATTGGTGGTCTCAGGCAAATGTCCACAACTCAAAGAGTTAGTACTGCTGTTGGCATTTACTCCATTATTGGAAGAGTAAGCAAATAGAGTACAGAGTGGTACATCACCCACTGAATTATACTGCGACTTGAAAAGGTGATCTCTGGAGCTAAACTTTATAAACCCACATGAAAACTTTATAAAGTCAAGTGAGACAATATGTTTTTTTTGCAGCAATCTCTGCTTAAAAACTGGGATTCTCTGTGTCCAGAACTATCAATCAGTTGCCATAAACTATAGACACACGGACATTAGAGAAGAATTAAATTAGGTAAAGACATAGGTAAAATGGATTAGTTTTAGTCTAAGAGGTCTAACTCTGGAGACTCGTTAACAATAATAAAACCTGAGACTAAACCAGAAAACCTAGTCTGGTTGGCAGTGGACACCCTTCCATCTCCAACTCCTTAGGTGCAATATTTGAATAATTAGGTGAATATCAGAATAATTGACTTACATGTCCAGTTTCTGGTCCTAGTTCATATTTTTATAAAGTATATGTGTATAATGTATAAGTGAACTTGTACTCATTACTGGGAATACAAATATATTTGCTATAAAAGATATAGACTGTGAGCCTAAGAGTAAGAATTATGAAGTACACTTAGAGTATATATTTCAGTGAAGGAAGTCTCTCAGTGCTACATTCAAGTTGGACTGGGAAGTCTTTGCAAATGTTGCTGAACTCTAATTCAGACTAGTATTTTGAGTATTAGTAAGACTATTCACACTGAAAAGATTATTACTCATTAAAATCTGTGTAAAAAAATGCCATGAGGTAAATTTTCTCATTTAACAAATATTGATTTGTTGCTGAGCATTTGGTAAATGTTCCTTAAAAATCACAGGGTTCTAGCATATTCTCCTCTATTTCCCATTGTTCTCTTACAGACAGGGAGAGACAGGGAGACTGACATCCATAAGGCTCAGGATGAGAAGGGAACTGAAACATCATGATAAGCACTTTGGAGTGAATGCACCTTTTGCTCTTTCTGTTATACTTCTGTACAGTACTAAGCTGTACTTTTCACTGCATCATTGCAGTTAATTGCAGCTTCAATTTCCGGTTCACATTATTTTGAAGGAGGCTCAAGGCAGCCCCTTGTGTACATCTGTAAATTGTGATAGAGATGTGAGCTCTTATGTAATGATGAGTGTCTCAGCATGTGAAGAAAGTGATAAAAATTGGATTTTGGCATAACTTGTATACTTGTTAGCTGGGTGCAGAGATATCACAATACAAAAAAAGAAATAAAATACAAAGAACTACAAAGAAGACATTAAATGCAACATCAGAGAATGAAATTGTTTCTACTTCAAAAGAAGTACCTATGATGAATGTGGCAATTACTGTGAACAGACAAGACAACAAATGAAGGACTTGGAGAATGGTGCAGATAGACATTCATGACAGATGTTATGAGGATGCCAAGGGACAGATTGCCAGACAAGTAAGTCAGAGAAGACACTGACAAATATACTGCAAGGGATAACTTTTCAAAGAAGGTCAGAAAAGAAGAAAAATGAGCTTATATAATGTAAATCTATAACAAGTCTATGCTTAGCATCTTAAACAATTATAAAGCAGTACACAGAATGATAGAGGAAAGCTACCATATCAAATAAAAGAAACCTGTACTCTTAAGATGTTCCTTTGTCCCAAATAATTGCTTTTTTTTCTGACAAATTCTACCCTACAAAATGACTTCACCTTCACAGCTGTGCTAGGAGAATCAATACCTTAGGCATGCCTAACAGGACATGGGAAGAGGTACATATCTCTGAAAGGAGTTCAAAGGTTCCAGTGTGAAGCAACCTAAACCAATCAACAAAGACATATTGAAAAGATAATTTGACATAAAGAACAGCAAACAAAAAGATGTTTATACATTCCATCTAAATAGGAAAAATGCAAGGATCTGTGCTAAGGTTTTCAGTTAAACTTTCTTGGAACTATTAATGCAAGTTATACCTCTCATTCCTCTGTCTCCCTCTCCTGTTCTTCATACATGCTTGTCAGTTATTATGTCACACATAGGCACGTACTGAAATACACAGAGTCCCATGTAAACATAAAAATCTATGCCAATCACTTGATCAAAAACAAATCTTGTGTTCAGAACTTCAGTTTGACTCATCTGTAGGTGAGGAATTTGAACCAAGTCATCACATCCAAGAAGAAGTTCTAAGCAGGGCACACTGGATAATATGGGGAAGATTAAGTCCCATTAAAGCAAAAGGTCTCCTTCCTAGGTATTTCATAGGACAAAGAAGTAATGATCAATGTGGGAATAAGAGGTTGCCATGCTATGTTTCTCCATATCATTGTAACCTGGATAGTTTCTGTTTGTCTCTTGGCAGATATATATTAAAGATAAAATGAAGTCAGCATATTGGAAACTCATATTTGCATCCTGTAATAATGTATTTACAAGGGGTGTTTTCAATGGAAGTGAAAGGAAAAATACTTCATAGGCACTAAGTATTTTAAATATAAGTACATGAAGTAATTGATGAATTCTATACAAATGTTCTGCATTTTTTGCTTTTTACATTGGCAAGGAGACTGATAGGACTGCTGGTCCATGCAATTAACCAATGATTTGGTTAAATTTTGGGATTGTTTACTGTGGTTGGTTTTTTTACTTCCTGAGTTGTTCAATAGTGGCCAAAATAAGAGACAAGTTGTTGCATTATATAGGTGATTTATTTTATTTTATTAGGCTGTAATAAAATGAAGATATTCAGATGACTCCAGTCTAGTTGTTTGTGATATGAACAAAGTTAGACTTTGATGAGAGATGAGACAATGAGCCAGATAAGATTTTTTTCCATCCTTATGCATTTTTTGCACATGAATATATAAATATATTAATTTCCTACATGAGAACTCTGGTTAACAAAAGCCCTTCACCTCATGTAAATACTTTCCTGAATATTTGTGATGTATTTGGACATTACAGAATTAAAGACTGAAATGTAGTGCTTTGAGATTAAGATTGTGAAGGAAATTGTAATACTGGCACTTATTAACTTGTCATTGTTTTACTTTGCAATACTCATATTTTGCCATTTTAGTTTTCAGTTCAGGTTTTTTTTTTGATGAATCATGTATTAATATCTATATCTATCTACATCTGCATTCATGTTCTGTAATTCTACGGCATGAGAAGAATCTGAAGAAGTCACTGAGAAACAGAATACAGGAAATAAAAGAGAAACAGGTAAAGCTAGAATCATTTTCTTTCAGTTGCTTGAGCTGGGGAATTAAAAACAACTCTCCCACAAAATAGCATGAAGCATATTCTTTCTTTCTTTCTTTCTTTCTTTCTTTCTTTCTTTCTTTCTTTCTTTCTTTCTTTCTTTCTTTCTTTCTTTCTTTCTTTCTTTCTTTCTTTCTTTCTTTCTTTCTTTCTTTCTTTCTTTCTTTCTTTCTTTCTTTCTTTCTTTCTTTCTTTCTTTCTTTCTTTCTTTCTTTCTTTCTTTCTTTCTTTCTTTCTTTCTCACATCTGGGGATTTAATTGGCAATGCTTGTATAGTCTCAGAAAAAAAAAGGGGAAAAAATGTATTTTTGCACATAAACAGCAAACCAGAATATATAATGTTCTATGTGAGGAGTAATCTGCTGTTCCTGTGCAGCAAAAACTTTTGGTTGCTCCTAAAGGTATTACATGACATGTAATTAAATGAAGAGATAGTAAACCGTTGCCTTTTTATTATTATATAATCACGGCATCATGGAATTAAGTTGGAAGAGACCTATAGGAATCAGTGAGTCCAACTCTTTGCTCCAGAATTGCCTAAAATTAAATCACATGACTAAGAGCAGACTCCTTGATATTTTTATATCAAGTCAATCTACCCAAGGATAATAATTTTTTTCCTGTGTATTATTTTATGTTTGGATATGCATAATCTGTGCTGAACTAAAATTGAGAAATCTGAATTAATGTTTGTATCTCTGTGATATTAGCTGGCTCAACACATCAGTTCTGAATTAATAGGTAGAACAGTAGCAGCATTAACTATCTGCTGGTTAACATATTTATCAAGTATGAAAAAATATTTTAAAAAATATGTTCAAAGATAGAACATTATTTTTAAGCAACTGCATCCAGGTCCAGAATTTTCATGATATAGAACAGGAGTGGAAGTGAAAATCATTATTTTATTTTTTTTTTAATGTGTGGAAAAACTCAGCTAAAGGCTCTCAGATAGTAATGCTATGTAATGGAGGACAAAAGAAAGGTCTTTTTTTTTTTGAGCAGAAGTGATCTTGCAAGTATTAAAAACAAATATTTAGTTAGTAGATAAAATGTCAGTCTGAACAGAGAAGACAGGGAAAACACATTTCCTGGCTAAAACAAGCATAAAAGAAACAATTAGAAAATGTCATCATTGCCCTGTACCTATACAAAGCAAACGTGGAAAGATTTTTAATTACAGTCTTGATAAGTCTGTGAAATGAATGTGATTAAAATGAAACTATACCTGCTAGTATAATATTTAGCAGTTTTCAGTGAGAATCTCAAAGTAAATATCAAAGCAGGTCAAGAAATCAAGGAACAGTGTCTTCATTCCTGAAAAAGAAATGTTAACATGCCAACATTTCTTTGACTATTATCAATCTTGTTTAACATGGCTGCATTTTTTTTTAACTGAAAGTTGCAGCTCAAGAGTCTGGGTGTTATAACTTTTCATTTGGAATATTTCCCAGCACAGTAATTCAGAAGCCAGATGATTCTTTTAAATTAATTGCCTCATTTCTCCTCCTATATCTTGACCACAGCACTTGTAACTTTATGAAGACTTTATATATTTCTAAAGGCATGATAAAACATTCAACTGAAGTTAGTTTGACCATTGGTTAATATTAAAATCAAATAGACTGTTTCTTTTGTCAAAACAGAAAATCTTCTTCTGACCATTTAACAGTGCTCATCTTTTAATTATAAGTCACAATATATTTTTAGAAATGAAAGCTGGCAATATTCCAATATATCCATCCAGGATGACCTCCACTGATACCATGATATCACAGTATTTTTAAACATTGGAAGACCTTTACTATTAACCCATTAATCATGGCAACAATTATAAAGGTCAGGTCTTTAGACTAATTACAGTAATATTACCTCTAAATCACTCTGTATTTCTTGCTCTGTTTTGTTTGGTTCGGTTGGGGTTTTTTCTGAACTCTGAAGTTAAGGCTTTCAAACGTTTAACACTGAAATGCTGTTTTGTATATGCTGACAGTGTTAATCTTGTTAAAAATAATCTCTTCAACTGGCCTTTGGAAATGTTACTGATTTTTTTATCATTTAAAATGCTGAAATTGCCCTAAGGTGTCCTCTTAATTTTTATTTCATCCTCTGTGTCTCATTACAACCTGCAACTAGCAAGCATGGTCAAAGTTAAATATTCACAAGGATCCATAACCCTAATAACTTGATAAACTTTATCTACATAATTATATCTATATCATATCTCTTACACTTTCTTGGTGTTTAAACAGATCGGTACTCTCCAAGAAGTGAATTTGTGAAGGAAGACTGAGAAATATTTATATAAAGAAGCTATATAGATGGTGTTATCAAACTGTAGCTGATACAAAGTTTAATATTTTGCAAGAAGCATTTTTCTCCCTCAGTGTAAGTGCAGCTTGAAATTAATGACATCCTCTGGTCCTAGGAGACCAGGGCAAAGTTGGGAGGTAGGCAATAGATCTCCTGAGTAAAAATGTTGACTCTTGAGTACCAAATGTTCAAAGAACATGGATTTCAGGGATTTTGCCAGCAACCAGGCTGAACTGGGGCCAGTGGACTGAATGCCCATTAGCAGAAGGAGCACCGTAGCTGTGTTTTGGGAGTGCAACTTCCCCTTTAGTCTTAGACAGCAGGAAATTCTATGGCTCTGAAACCACACAGTGAGTCAGTCAGGGCTCAGTACATGGAGGTGATTGGGAATTTTTTTCAGAAGTGTATCCTGACCCAAACTAGAACACTAATGTGTTATTAGGCTTCTTGAGGTGAGAACAGATGCCTACATTTACCTGCAAACCACCTTGCTTCTCTAGCTTTGCTTTGCAGAGGTGGAAAGAGAGAAATGAAGGCAAAATTTAATTGCATCGCTTAAAGTGGAAGTGCTGAAAATCGTGGATTGCTACCAGTATCCACTCACTTCCAGTGGACAATCTATTAACACTGCAGTTCAATTTCCCTGAGTTGGTATAGTAAAATGTTTACATTTTTCATCTTAATCTCCTTGCTTCTCTAGCTTTGCTTTGCAGAGGTGGAAAGAGAGAAATGAAGGCAAAATTTAATTGCATCGCTTAAAGTGGAAGTGCTGAAAATCGTGGATTGCTACCAGTATCCACTCACTTCCAGTGGACAATCTATTAACACTGCAGTTCAATTTCCCTGAGTTGGTATAGTAAAATGTTTACATTTTTCATCTTAATCTCCTATGAATCTACTGCAGTTCAATTTCCCTGAGTTGGTACAGTAAAATGTTTACATTTTTCATCTTTATCTCCAGATGTATGAATCTAGATGTTAATTAAAAAGAACTCACAAAAATTCACTTTTCCATGGCATCATTTGGTTTAGTTACAAAATGAGCAAGTGTCCAGTAGATATAAGAACATACACTTGTATTCTTATTCTTCAAAAATCCAGAAAATCAGAATTTCATAACAGACGTATGAAAATTTTATAGACTGACAAGAGCAGAACAATGAAATCTTTATAGTATAAATTACTATAAACAATTTATTTCATTTTGGAATGTCTGTGCTTTTATATGTTATCTTCTTTACATTAAATACTTTTTTGCATTTAATGCAGTAAAATGCCACTGTATTAAAACTTGCAAGGATAAAAAGCAATATCTTCTAAAGAATCAGGTTTTACTACATAGCTCAGAAAAAAAAATATTCTTTTGCAACTAAAACACATAAGATAGTCTGAGGATACTCCCTTTGCACTGGAGCTGACATAACAAGGCCTCTGAGAATGCAGCTCTTTGCAATCACTATTTTATTAAATGTCCGAAAGTGTAATGGGGAAGGCACACATTGCAGGCTCATGTAATGTAGCTTACCTTACACACATAACCTTCACAAAAACATCTTCCAAAACCACTTGCTAAAACATTTATGGCATCATGCAAGTTTTACACCTATGAGTGCATTAATGGCTTTCTTTGATGCATCCCACAGGACTCATGCTGCCTGGGAAAAAGCCAGAGTATAGAGCAGCACGTAAGCATCACAACTATAGGTTGACTGGTAAAAAAATTTCTAGGGCATAGAAGATAAAATATTAAAATATATGGAAGGGTTAAATCTAAAAGTTTAAAAATCTTTTGCATTTTGTAGTATATAAAAAGCATTAAATTTTACATATTGAGATAATTGTAGATATCTCATTTGTAATTTAGTTCTATACATTTCCACATTTACAAAAGTAATTTATGTTTCCTGGCAAAGTAAAGCATAAGTCTGAAAAAAATACAGCTTTCTCACTATAACTTAATCTTAAAATGAGATTTTCTGTCTCTTTGGTATGATTTTAACTTCTCATTAAAATAAAATAAACAAGATTATGTTTGCTTGCTTTTAATCTCCAGAATCAGACAAAACACAGCCAGGCTTTGTCAAGTCTTTTAAGTTAGAAAGTAAAATACATGGGTTTGATTTTCTTAGTTTAGGTAGTTCTGTCTTTTCAAAAGAACTCAGAACGTGTATTTTATGATATGCTGTTCTGAATGCCCTTCATTGTGATTGTAGCACTTAGTCCACAAAGCCAGTTCAAAACAGAGTTTAGAATTAAGCTTCTGAAGGCTGTTGGAAGTTTATTTTTAAATTTTTTGAAAACGTCAAAAAATTCCTAACGCTATACATTTGGTACTATGATGACACCAAATCAGCATTGTGATTTTAATCTTCTGCATGACACTGTCTGAAATGCAGGTGTATGTTTTGTTTTGAAAGAGAGCAACAAAGTTTATTTTAGCATGAAATTGCCCTTTTCTGTTCTTGTGTCAAAGTTTCATGTGCTCATTTCAGTTATATACAGAAAAATGCCTAGTGTCATTTGCATAGGTCCTGGAAGATCAGCATAAGTAGACACACATGCACACACACACATGAACACATATATATGTTTACTGCCTATGAGTAGCCCATTGCTATCTGAAAAGGGATGTGAGGCCAAATAAGGTTTCCTTAAGAAACTTTCAATGCCACTCAGCTTCTCTATGTATACAATGAATTGAGACTTTGGATATACTATTTATTTGTGGTAGTATTAACCTCTCATGTTTTGCCTCTACATAGAGTACATACATAAATCACTGTATGATACCTCTAGGCCATACAGACACCCACACTAGTGTTTTCATGTAGTCCATCATACAATATTTCTCATTATTGTGGCTAAAGAAATGTAGCTGAATGTTCTGCATGTGTTGCCAACCTGTATATTCTCATAATGAAAGACAATTCATATGAGCTGAACACAGGCTAACAGAAGATCTCTTGAAAAGTGATGAAACTTAAACTGCAGGAGTCCATATAACTATATGAGAAGGGAATGTCTTTTTTTTTAAATTAAGTACACCCCAACAAACATGAAAGTATTTCAAAGTGTTACGCAGCATGATACAGTTATTTGCTTGGAGGATGTTCAGCCTTGTATTGACACGGATGAGAGAACTTTAGGCCTGAAGTACAAAGGCATATTGGGGATGGTTGTTGAATTGTTTGCAGTTTAACATTTTTCAATTACAGATGTATTCTTCCTGTTTCTTCCTGTTGTTCTTACTCTTTTTGTTCATTATAAAAGGAAATCCAACATTTATTTGAGTCACGTATAAGTGCCACAGGAGGAATCCAGAGATTTATCCTCCAATAACATCATTCAGTATGCATGAGAATGTAAAAAGGGAAACCTTTCACCAAAAATAAAACTTAAAACCAAACCAAAACAAAAAAAGACTGCTGAGAAGATCTGTAGCACCTTGGGGAGGCAAATTGCCTCTTCACCCTGAAGTGACATCATTAAAAATACAAAAGTCTGATACAAATTCCATTGTGTGGAATCATTCTAAATGTCTCTGAAGCTTCATAAATAGCTGATAAAGTGAAACATAAAGTTAGAATACAGAAATACAAAAAAAAGCCCCAAACCTCATCTCTAGGAAATGCTATTGCATTTATGGATTCAATAGATCAAGTATTAAAACAACAGTGTATACCAAATAAAAAGAGTTCTGGTTATATTGTACTGTACAAGTTGTTCTTTATTGATTGGAGACATAAATTCAGCTCTTACCTTTGGGCTTCAATACCATCATAATGAAAGCCCTTGTCTCTCACTCACAAATCTTTAAACACAAATTCCTTTGATTAATATATCAATAGAACTATGAGTGCTGAAAACACAGCATTGCAGCTGTCAAGAGATTCTAATGTGAGTATTAACCAATTCATCTAGATGAATTTTCCTGATACTCAATTACTTGAGACTACTGATCAAATCCAGTTAAATATCTCTTCATTTCTTTGAGTTACTCAAGGGGCTACCAGGTCCTAGGTCTTTCCAGTACTTATATATGATATTGATGTGCTTCTGTATATGATTGGGACAGGGAACCAAAGCATGACTTGTTACAAATGGTCACTTAAAATATTATATATTTTTCTTGCTTCACCCACTTAGAAACAGTGAGGCAGATTGTTAATTCTCATTTGGATGATGTATTCATATTGTTAAAAACTGGAAGTTACATAAACTTATTGTTGACTCCACCATTTCTTTGCATACAGATCCAAAAAATCTCAATCAGCATTTAAGTGCTTATGTACCTTATGTGGCCATGGAAGACAGGTAAGAGCTTTGAGGCTTTCAAGGGGAGGTTGTATCTGCCTAATTGAGTGAGAATCTCTGGAGGACTTCAGAATCACTTACTGATCCCCACTGACCATATAATGAATAAGCACTCTACCTGAGGCACCTAATAAAAAGCATAGATACAGGTTCATGCTTGAACAGAAATTTCAGTAAACACTTCCATCAGTTCACGTACCAAAATATCAAATTTCTATCTAACGCAAGTCCTTGTGTTGTTAACAGCACATGCATTTTATCAAATGGCTTACTGTTCAGAGGACTTGCACAGAAGGTGGAAGATCTGGATTTTAGGCCCTTTTCAGCATGTGGGTGAGACTAAGCAATGCTCCCACACCTCAAGGAAATGAGTTGCTTTAGATTCTTTTTTGGGATTAGACTGTTTAATAAGTAATGTCTTGAGCTGCTGACCAGGTCATGAGAATACAATGGCATACTAAAGTGATTTAATAAAGTATAAACTTCTACACTTTGTGTCCCAATTTATTGCATCTAATGTTTCCTCTCATTTCCTCAGTCCCTAACATGGCCAGTTCAGTAACTCTTCTGATTCAGGTATATATACATTCCAGGAGCTTAAACTGCTTCTAACCCTCACAAAAAGTATGTATTACTTACTTGCTGGGAAAGTGTAACAAGGGAAGGAGCATTTTATTC
>NW_008684362.1:4369-13905 GCF_000695815.1 Acanthisitta chloris | reverse complement strand
CTAAATGAATGTTAATTGTCACTTTTGGACATAAGCAAAAAACCTGGTCTCAACCACAGTGGCTCTTCCTATGTTTTCAAGTAGAGGATAGTTTTTCAGGAACTATATTTAAGCTCTGAGAGACAAGAACATGAATTATTGCAAATAACCAAAAGAATCAAAGCATTTATATTGAAATTTCTTTCTAGTAACCCATAACTATGACAAAGATTCAGGCTATTCTTTTTGATTATTTCCACTGAGGCATTATTGCTGTTGCTTTCATCTTTTTCATGCACAAGCAATTCATGTTCAATTTAAATCTGTAGTTAATGTGTTCATACTGTTTACTCTGCCAAAACCTATTTTCTTACACCTGACAACAGAAGTACAGTCCTCTTGAGACTCTTCCTCTCCCTTTTCATAAAAGAACAGGACAGAATCTATCTGGATGTCACTGATTTCAAGGGATCAGGTATAAGTCCACTACCCCAAGAAATTTGTAGTATATCTAGCTTTGTAACTTATATTTCTCATGTGTGCATAGGTAGTGGTAGCCATTTAAAAAAGCAATTGTTCTGAAAAATACACAGCATGTGTTTCTTTCCAGGTTCTGTAAGGGATTGCTGGAAAATACTCTTATTCTAATACAGGCATTTGGATGAAAACAAGATTAATGTACATGTGCAAATTCTAATAACTATAGTAAAATCATTCCATAGTATTTGCTTTATTATAATGGCTCATTTCAAAAACTATAGGAACTAACTCCCTTCTCTCATAGAGACCCCCTATGAGTGGGTAGAGTCCACATCCTTATTCTGACAATGTTGACTTGTTTTTTTCCCATCCCTTTCGCTCTACTAGGAGGAGAAGGTAAGGATAACGTTTGGGCCCTCAATTTTGCACTAAAGAGATCTGAGAAAATCCTGTGTCAATGTTAGTCATCATTCTATAAAATAAGACAACACTGAACTAGAGAAGAAGGAGAACATACCTGTGGGTTATTTACTGCAAATCAACCTCAAAGATCATGATAGACATAATTGTGTGCTTGTATTTTACCATTGTATAAGGCATAGTACTGAAGACTTTTCAGAAGAAGAGGAAGAAAATATTACGATAGGATAGTCCTGATTAGTGGACTGAACATTTCACTTCCAGTGTAACTGGAATGGGAGATTTGGAAATTACATGGCCAATTAACTTAAAGAAGATGTAACAAACAAAACATGTACTCTAAGAAAAATCCTTGAAAGAAAACCCATCAACGCTCACACCCCCCAGTATCCATGCATATTTTACACTGGCTACTTTTTACATCCAAGTTTTACCAATCATTTGGTATTTGAGTAACATTTCTCAGTTGAATATATAAAAGACCAAAAGGATGGGACTGTTGACAGTATTAATCCAGATACAACTTTCTGGTTTTCTGATCCCTAGTAACATGCCCAACAAACTGAAACAACTGGAATGCATTTGTGCTACATAAAAGATTAGTCAAGTTCAATCAATTAAGCTCATTCTCTCTCTCCACCCCCTTCCTCTCTGCCCCAGAGGAACTAGTACGTTTCTACTAGGCATTAGTGTACACACTTTTACAAATGACAAATGGCCTGCCATTCATTAGATTTGAAGCTGATGAAGCTTTGCAAGTAGGAAAAAGAGAATTTCGAAGTCTAGCAAAGTTTCTGTGCCATTTCAGCTATGATTCCCAATAACCTTAAACTGCCATTTTTTATTTTCCAAGTCAGAACAGTGACCAGTGGAGTTTTAAACAGTTGCAAAACAAAAATTAAACTGAAGTATTTCTCCTAAATTATATTATTTATGATATAAGAAAAAGATATTGTAAGTTCTGTCTATCTAATCTATTTGCTTTCATTTCAGAGTAGACAATGTTTTCTGCAGATGTTTTAAACTCATCCTGACAGAAATTTTTATAAAATATTATATTTTGTTTCTTTGTTTGATTTTGTTTTGTTCTTATTCTAAGGAAGTTTATACTAGAGAGAAAATCAGGTAATTCTTACAGTTCTCAAACTTATACTTAAAGCAAAACCTCTCCTGTTCTCCTTAGTCACCTGATATATAGACAGAAGTTAGATGAATTTAATTACCAGTGTGTTTGTCTCGAACTTCAGTGTGAAATATTTGCAGAATATTTTTAAACAACAAAGAATTTTATGTCAGCTTTATAAGAAATGTATTACAACATGCTATTGTGATAATGGTACTTTTCTATTGTGTTTTTTTCCTCCTTCCTTTCTCTTCTAGTTCTGGACACACTTAAGAAAGTGATGGAGTTAAAACCATTATATGATGACAGAATCAAGGTATACTCTGTCTCTCAACTTTCATTATTTCATCAAACTTTACAGAAATAAAAAATATACTGAGAAAATTATCTCTTCCTTTGCTCCTAAAAGGGTAAAAATTCTAATAATTATATCCAATGAATACAATACTTTAAAATCTGTTGACTGAAAAACACTGATATGAAAAAGAGAAGGAAATAAATACTGTCCTTTTCCAATATAATTTTTCATATTATGCCTTAAAATATACCAAGTAGTGATATGTTCTTGGAGCAAGAAGTCTTTCTTTCATATAAGTATGCAAGTGAGATAACATCAATGTCTAAGGTCCATTGTATCAGTGAGTTGTGTCCTCTGGAGATGCACATTCAAATATAGCCTCAGGTCACACAGATAATGAATTTGATGGTTAGATTCTGACTCATAGTAAATACTGTACTTTAACAAAAGATAATCCACACAGTTTGCCAGAAGTAAAGAAAGATTATCAAATGAGATTGAGGTAGATTGTTTAAACTGTAAAATAATATTTAGAGCATTACTTCAGGCACCTCATACCAGAACTTCACTTTTTCTCAGGAATTACTATATCAGAAGGAAAATACAAAGAAAACTATATATGTGTATATATAAATATTTATTACAGTTTTGTAACTCTGAGAACAATTATTATGAACCACCATAATAACACTGAATACCAAGGCGTTTCTGATTAAATATTCCTGAATTCTTACAAAACTTAGATAACTCTTTTATTACAATTTAGTTATATCTGGAAAAGAACATGGAGTCCATACTTTAAAATGGATTTAAAAACCAAAAGAGTAAAAAAAATTAAATCATATATTGTTTCTCATTTCTTGTCTATGAAAATCCATTCTCTTACCATTACTGATACCTGAAATACAGATTGCACATGAGAGATAATCAGAAATCATTGGTTATAAATATATCAGTATATAATAATAGCAAGTCCTTTCATCACATTTGCATGAACTGTGTTATTTAATTCAGATACGGCCAGAAAAAGCCAGATATAGCCAGAAAAGCCAGAAAAGTTCTGTAAAAGATAGACTTTTAAAAATATTGCATTGCTAAATATTTTCTCTCTTTAACTTTCCTTAACTGGCTCTCCTGATCTGTAACTTTAGATTTTTTTCTTTTTAGTTGGAAAAATAGCTATGGTTGGACAAAATCACTTAGGTTTTGTAATACAACTTTTAGTTATTATTACTGCTGCTATGACACTTCATTCTGTTTCATACATTTCACACATTTATCAAACACTACATTTTGATTAGCCTGGAGAAGAGGAGGCTCAGAGGTGACCTTATCACCCTCTACAACTATCTGAAAGGAGGTTGTAGTCAGGTGGGGGTTTCTCTCTTATCCCAGAAAATCAGCAGTAGGACAAGAGGGCACAGGCTCAAGTTCTGCCAGGGGAGGTTTAGATTAGATACTAGGAAGAGATTTTTTTGACGGAAAGAGTAATCAGACATTGGAATGGGCTGCCCAGGGATGGGGTGGATTCACCACCCATGGAGGTTTTTAAGATGAGACTGGATGTAGTACTTAGTGTCATGGTCTAGTAAACAGGGTAGGGTTGGACTTGATGATCTTGGAGGTCTTTTCCAACCCAGTTTCATGATTCTATGATTCTATGATATTCTTGATTTTTTTCCCCTTCAATATTGGTGTAAGAGATCATTGTCATGGTTTAAGCCCAGCCAGCAACACAGTCCCACACTTCCATTTGCTGACTCTCCCCAAGTGGGATTGGAAAGAATCTAGAGTAAAAGCTAGAAAAGTTGTGGTTTGAGATAAAGATATTTTAATAGGAAAAACAAAAGCTGCATGCACAAGTAAAGCAAAACAAGGAATTAATTCACCACTTCCCACTGGCAGGAAGTTCCCTAGGAAAGCAGAGCTCCATCATGCCTAACAGTGACTTGGGAAGACAAATGCCATCACTCTGAACATGTGCCCCCCTGTCTTTCTTCTTCCCACAGTTCTATATGCTAAGCATGATGCCATATGGTATGGAATGTCCCTTTAGTCACTTGGGGTGAGCTGTCCTGGCTGTGTCCCTTCCTAACCCCTTTGTGCACTCCTAGCCTCCTTGTTGGTGGGGTGAGAGGCAGAAAAGGCCTTGACTCTGTGGAAGAACTGCTCAGCAGTAGTTAAAACATTCCTGTGCTATCAACACTGTTTTCAACACAAATTCAAAACATAGTCTCACACTATCTATTATGAAGAAGATTAACCCTGTCCCAGCCAAAACCAGCACAAATTGCTCTCTCTCATCAATATGAAAGGCTAATTGGTTGTTTTCCCCTTAATTGTTATTCTCCTTGCTCACACTGTATTTAGCTAGTGCAATTCTTTGGTCTTACAAAAGGAATATTTTGCTAGTGTGAAAAATACCAGCCATGGTAACTTATAGGCTTTAGCATCAGATGATTTTATATTCACTGTTTTCATAAATACCTTTCAACAGCTATGACAGAGTTGACTATAAAGGCAAGAAAGAATTCTCAAAGAAAGTTTGTCTCTGCAACAATCTCTACAATCTAGTTTAACATCTTACAGAACACTCTGTCTGCCCAGCACAGTCTATCTTAATTTGTCACTTGAACAATAGCATCAAGACACTGTTGTGGTACAATACCATGCAGACTGGCACACACGAAACAGTTGCAGGATGTTAATAATTATAATTTAATTTAGGAATAAATTCTTTACTGTGGGGGCTTGAAGACAGTGGAATAGGTTGCCCAGGGAGGTTGTGGATGCCCCAACCCTGTCACTGTTCAAGGCCAGGTTGAACAAGGTCTTGAGCAAGCTGATCTAATAGGAGGCATCCCTGCCCAAGGCAGCGGGGGGGTTAGGACTAGGTGATCTTTAAGGTCCTTTCTAACCCTTACCATTCTATGATTCTATGAATTTGAATATCTGCTTTACAAAGAAATGGTGAAGGTGGAGATTGTGTTTTACAAACTGTCTGCATAAGAAATGACTGACTTAATTGTAAACTTATTTTTAACTTTTATTAATATAAGTATACAAAATTACATACAGCTGAATAATACATTGTGAATGCTGACATTTTCAAACAGCTTATTTTTTACCCACTTTGTTCCTTTTTAGACTGAAATGGCATTAAAGTTCTGCTTAGCAAGGTCTATGTGCAATCAAGATAGTGCAATAGACATTCCTGGAGTGGAATAAAACAAAAAGAGACTCTCAAATCTGATTCTAGTGAAATCTGTTCATTCTTTTAATCCAGATATAGAGTAACCATTTTTTCATCCAAGCATTGTTTGAAGGTAAATACTTTTGTGCTTTCTTTGCTAAAGAACAATAATTGTATTATAGGTAGTTAACTGATAGAACTTTGAAGAACTTTAAAAAAGTCAATTTCAATAAAACATTTACACTATAATTTATGCTTATATTTGTTAAATGTATGCATTGCTGTACTATTTCACCTTTGCTATGAAAGAACAAAGTTGAAAATTTTTCTGAGCACATCCTAACATCTATCAAAGATTTATTTTTTTCCCTTTTCCTAAGCTCTTCTTTTTCCACTTGTCCTGTTTTTCTAGAACTAAAAATATTCCACAACTCCCTCTACATAAAATGTTCCTGGGATTTGAAAGTCACTTTAATTAATGGAGATTCAGGTGAGTAGAGGTGAGAAAATTACTCTAAAAAAGTCACCCATTAAGTTTAAACTTATAAATTAAATATTTCTTAGCACCAGAATTAAAGGAAGCATAATACTTATTTGATAAATATATACGTATATATGTGTATGTGTAAATATTCTGTACCTAAAAAAAAGAATAAAAAACAAACTGAGAAAAACAGCCAGATGTTTGTGCAAGCGATTTTCCTGTGCATGAGCTTCATGGACAACTAATTCTATTGCTCCATGAGCTAATTTTCCACTCTTTAATGTGAAGCACTAGCAGAGAATGTTAGAGAAAAAAAATCTGAAGGTAACAAAAGGAACATCAGAGGAAACAATTCCTTCTATCTTCAAGTTATTTCATGTTTAAAAACATAGATAAGCAAATGTTGTTAAAAAGAGTTATTTACTGTATGGAACCTGGGTGGAAGGATGTGTGAAAAACAGCATTGCATTTAGAGAGCCTATACCTCTAACTGTTTGGAAATTTTGATTTGAAATTATAGAGTCTTGCCCTAGCTCACCTGAAGATTAGTTTTAACTCAAGGATGTTATACAAGGCGAATGAATTGGCTGCTTCTTACATGCTCTGTAGTCTCAGCCACGACTTTTCTTCCTGAAAAAAAAAAAAAGTTTCTTCTTGAAACATTTTTATTTTTTCTCAGCCTCTATGAATGTTCCTATCTTTTTTTCATATAGTCTTCATTTTTGTTTTATCTTATTTTACTTTTTATTCTATTCTATTTTATTATTCTATTCTTTTTTTGCTCCTTGCTCCACAGTCATTCAAACACTCCCTTTTTCTTAATTTTTAATGCATTGAAACTGTCTGTTTCATTCTCTTTATTACTTCTGGCATTTCCTTCCATATTCATGCAATATGCTCTTTGTTAGTTTTCTCATTTATTTCTTCTCACAATATATTTGTAAACAGAGGACACATATAAATCTCAGCATAACATTAATTTTCTTTTGAACACTTTATATTTCCCCAATGTCCTCTCTCTCTTTCATTCTGTTCAATCAATACTGTTATTTGCTTCATTTTTCTCCAGAATATTTTCTACTATCTTCATAGCCTTTACTGACTAATCTTTTCTGGCAGAGTTTTCATAATCAGACTTCAAAATATGCCTTGAAAGGGATGTGAATGAATACACAAAACTCTGGACATGAAATAAGTGGCTAATGCATAAGTAGATATTTTTTAAAGTAAAATAATCACCAGTCTGTGCATACAAGTGCCTAATAAGTGTTGATAGCTGCACTTTATACGTCACTGTTATTTTTCCAGTTTCTTCCTCACCTATTTTTTGTGGCCTGGGCACCTGCACCACTGTACAACCATTTTCTGTCTTCCAGTCTGTGAAGAAAATGTAGGTATTTAGGTTACATGCAGTTCTACAACAGACCAGATTAATTCTTCCTGAAGTTTTACATAAAAATTCTTCTGGGACCAAAAGATACAAGGTAGCATTTCCTGTATGAAATACCAAGGCACCTGACATTACATAATATCTAGTAGGGAAACCTCGCTGCATTTTCATATTTCAATATTCATATATACTGGTATATGTTTTATTAATGGCAAATAAACCAGTAAATAATGGTTTAAATTACAGTTCAAAAGAATTATGTAGGGTATTAGAAAAACACTAGCAAAACCACATAGAAATCTTACAGCTTTTAGTAGTAAAAGGTATTGGAAAGCTGGAATATATTGCCTATAGAACCTGTGGAATTTGTGTCATTCAAAGTCTTCAAGTACCAGTTTGACACATATCTGTCAGACATGACATAAGCATAAATTGTCCTGCCTTAGGGCAGAGGGATGGACTAGATGACCTCTTGAGATCCTTTATAGCCTCCTCATTCTGTCATTAAATTCCCAGAGGTCTGTTTGCACTATATTAACGCACTTAGAATTTTCTGAGTCCAGGTAAAAACATCACTGTAGGAGGAACTTCTTGCATAGTCACAGACTATTACTAAGAATGCTAATTAAATAAAATTGATGGAGCACAGGTCCTAAGTTAGTCTATACAAGTGTACATCATAGTCTTTTGCTGAAGCTTAGGTATCTTGTAATCAAACATTTATATTCATTTGACGAGAAGAACAGACATGAAAGCATTTAATGAATATGGCATTCACCTGGGAGAGAAAAATACTGAATATGTGTTCCTTGATATCTTTCTGAACCCCCTCTCTTGTTCCCTGGGGATTGCCAAATGGAGGAGATACATGGAGTTTACAATAGTGAACTAGAGGGTGTCAAGGAGCTTTCTAAGTATCTGCTTGTTTATACAGTCAAATTGTTCAGAGTAGCCCTAGGGCAGTATCTGGCTGAGCCAGATAGAAGTCTCCTAAACAACTTCTGACTAAGGTCATAGCTTGGGACTAGTCCCAAAATTGAATTTGAACACTATCCAGTCTACAAAATGCAATCTTTCAACCATTTGTTTCAGCACTGAAAACTTATTTCCTCCATCAATTATATAGTGTTAATTTTTAAATTAAATTAAAGCTCAATCCAAAGCAGGACTTGGACAGAAATTGCAGCACAAAGGAGCTCACACAGTGTATATTACCTTCAGATATGCCTAATGATAGGATATGCCTCCATTACCAAAATATAAAGTTTTTTTGTATCTGTGTTTGTGCTTTTCTTTTGCTGAAACTGACCTATATGAACAGTGGGGTGCTCAAGTCTTATTTAAACCACAATGGGATGTAGAAAGTGAAAGAAAATAAAAATATGTATGTCCATGAGGGAGCTGATGTAGATATGTTCTGGGGTTGCACTTCTACTATTGTTATGGGCAAAGAGAACCTATCAGACACATGGAAACAAGAACTCCTTGTTCATCCAACTCTTATTTGAACAGTATAACAGTCAACATCTAATTAATGTGGAAAAGCTTCATAAATAATATGGCTACAGTTGCTATGTAAAGCATCTTAGAGTATCCTCCTTTCCTCTGGTGCCATTCTAACCCACCTAATGTTCCTCTGAATCACAAAGATAACAGACTTGTTTTAACTTGAGCATGATTGGGGGTGCAGCCTTGCAAGTAGTTAACACCACCCTGTGATTTTTTTGCTAGGAGTGTAATGCTCATGGTGGAGGCTTCTTCCTATTATGTCAGCTTTTATCATACATGTCAAATTTTCAAACACGCATCTTTAAATTTTCTTTTACCAATCTGTTCCCTCCTTTTTGGTTACCTGCTAACGTCTTACAGCTGTGCAACAGTCTCCCCAGTCTTAGAGAACAGAAATGGCTACTGTTGGGTGTGAAACAACTACCTAGGGGCGTCAGATATTTGCCATATGTAGCTTTCCCAGGACTTCATTTGCAACAGGCAAGCATTAGAAAACTGGTCACTAGGGTCCTCTTACAGGCTTAAGCCAGCCCAGTCTAAGGAAAGACCAAAAATGCAAAGTGAGACGCAGCACTGTCGCATCAGTAAAGTGTGTAGAATAGAATCATATAATCACAGAATTTAAGGGTTGGAATGGACCTTACAGATCATCTAGTCCCA
>NW_008684362.1:1843-4092 GCF_000695815.1 Acanthisitta chloris | reverse complement strand
TCTCCAGGCTGAGCAGCCCCAACTTCCGCAACCTCTCTTCATAGGCCAGATGCTCCAGTCCTCTTATCAACTTCATGGCCCTCCTCTGGACTTGCTCCAACAGTTTCATGTTCTTATTATGCTGAGGGCACCAGAACTGCATGCAGTATTCCAGGTGGGGTCTCATGAGAGCAGAGTAGATGGGAAGAATCACCACTTTTGACCTGCTGCCCACACTCCTTTTGATGCAGCCCCAGATTCGATTGGCTTTTTGGGCTGCTAGTGCACACTGCCTTCTCATTGTGAGTTTCTCATCCACTGTCTGAAGTCTTTCTCCTCACTGCTGGTTTCAATTACTTCCCCAAGCAACCTGTAGGTGTGCCTGGGATTGCCACAACCCAGATGTAGGACCTTGCACTTCATTTTGTTGAACTTCATGAGGTTTGCATTGGCCCACCTCTCGAGCCTGTGAAGGTCCCTCTGGATGGCATCTCTTCCCTCCAGTGTGTCGACTGCCCCACACAGCTTGGTGTCATCAGCGAACTTGCTGAGGGTGCACTCAATCCCACTGTCCATGTCGTTGACAAAGTTTAGAGTTCAATAGGAAGTTTGCTCTGCAAACATGTCATATGCATGTTTCAAATGTGAGAAATAAATTAAATAAATGAAATTAAATATATCATTTAATAGAGAGCAGAATCAAACTTTTAATTCATCAGCTAAAGAAATAGCTTCACAGCTTATGGCTTTCGTGGTGGGACATTTTTGTGTGTATATGGTCCCACTGGGATTGGCTTAAGTCCTATATAAAGGTTAAGTTCATTGGTTTAATGCAAGATTTTAGAAAAGAATCATTTGGCAAGTACAAATGGCAATAATAAAGGTTTAAACGTAGTCCAGACTGTACATAATCAACATGTAATTCAAAGATAGACCTAATTCTTTGTGGCTTTTAAGAACAGAAATTGTTATTTCATATAAGCAGGAAATATGTTGAATGCTGTATTGTCACAGCTCAGATGGGATTTATTCAATAATTTACTGTGTGTCAACATTCCTTGATGTAAGTGATGATGGATAGTATTGTCTTCATACAAAATTAACATTTTTTTGCTTCAAATAAAAATTGGGATACAACTTCATTGTTTCCTGTCAATGATTATTTTGGATTGAAATTAATCAAATGGTGAACAAAATATTTCAACTGAATATCAGGTTTTGCTAAAACAAATTCTTTTTTTTTTTTTTTTACATGATTTGGTTGTATAAATAGAGGTCTACAATGCCAGGTAAGGTGTCAGACACCAGATCTATAGCAAATCTGCATGTTCCTGTAACAGCAATTGGAATTCAGGTATGATCCTAAGGCATCTCAGGTGGCACCAACCATCCATTTTTGGTACCTGAGTTGAGCCTGTCAGGGAGTTCTAGGAGGCTGCTGATCCTGTCCAACAGCAGATGTCTACATTCTGTCAGGTGAAAATCTGACAGCAGGAGTTCAGCACCTGCTGTCCATTTAGATTCATGTACTTCATACTTTTACATCTAAATATTTGTGTTTAGAGTGCAATTTGACTGAAAATCCTTCTATTCTCCCCAATAAAAAGATGACTATAAAAGAAAGGGCTAAAAAAGCTAAACTCATGAAACTGATCAATGCAGTACTATTCACTTTTTAAAGAATATAGACATACTAACACCTCTCTCAACCTATTTCTAGTGCTACTCCTTAGTTAACAGGCAAATAAACTAATAAAGCCAATATAGATTATCTTAATAGATTATGGCATTTTATACTTTTTTGGGGGTAACCCACTAACAGGAATTCGGATATTTTGGACTAGAAATACGTATTTGTCCATTTCTTCAATAACTGAGAACTGTTCTACAACTGCTGCAGAAGAGTACAACTATCAGAGTAAGTAGTGTTGTAAGAATGGGTTATGGGTTTTTTCTCTCTGTATAAAATACATTCCTGGTAATATAACAAAGAACAATGCAGCATACTCAGGATCTGGAAGAGCTGAGTTCAGCCTTTGCTTCAGTGAAGGTCTGTTCAGGCAGAGTGGCTCTTCATCAACAACAAAGAGCTGGGAAATATCTCCTTCTAGTAAATGCCCATGAAATGAAATGTATGGTTACAAATATCCTCAGTTAATGAAAGAAGCTGACTCCAAGAATTTTATCTGGTGAGTGTGTGCTTCTTTTTCAAAGGTAGTTAAAAAAAATAATCTAAGAATGCTGCCTCAGCCTACATATTTTTCTTTCAC
>NW_008684362.1:0-1812 GCF_000695815.1 Acanthisitta chloris | reverse complement strand
CTTTCCCTAATAAACTCCACCACAGGAAAAAAATGTGACCAAAAGTTCTTGCAAATATTTACCCAAATTGGATAATTGATTTCATTAAAATTACACCACCTCCACCACCACCTGCACTTCTTGCTGTTCAATCTGAGTATCTATTGAATAAATTTATTCCAGGCCTAATATCTTGCATGCTTATGACATAAACTATTTCAGCTGACTCTGCATTATATGCTTTAACTTTTACATATTGACAAATATTTTCAACAGAGCAATAAAAATGTTCTCTGAAAACCCAGAGAAAATTATGAATAAATATTGATACACTTGCACTTGGCTGACAGCTAAAAACACTCTTTTGAAAGCAGCAACTGAGGAAACAAATGTCTACTGAACTTCCCTATCACTGAATGGTATTTCAGTGCTTCCTTGAATTCCATCTCTTTGCATCTCTGAACCTAAATTCTGTGGCTTTTTTCTTTATTTTAATGTTAGCTTATGTAGTTCATAGGCAGAAAAATGTGATTGTTTTTCTATGGTATATTACAAAATGCAGACTTGGAATGTGTCATTTTTCAGTGACAAAGAGCATCTATAAAAATAATACTCTCACATTACAAGGCAGTAGTAGTAGTATTTAAATTATAAAAGTAGCAGGACATTCATAAAATATGTATCCAAATCTGATGGTTTCACCAAAAAAAAAAGTGCATAACAACTGGAAATTACTCACAAAAGATTTGAAAGAGTTGTATGAGGTCTCAAAACACACATCGATTATCAAACTTAGATCAGAATATGGCAGCTATTAATTTAGAATCAAGATTGCATATTTATAAAAATGTTCCAGATGAAGCAGACATTATTACAAAAATCATATTTACTGATTCACCTGTGTTATTAAAAAATGGGAATAGCAGATTCTAATGGTCCCATCTGGTTGTAAAACTATGAACTAAACAACAGAAAACATTTAAATCTCCTTCAAATATTACAAGTACTACTCAACTAACAGTTTCCTGCTGCATACAATATGTATGCATATAATATCCTACATCGAACAAGGATCTTCCATTAGCTAATGCCATAAGGATCATTCATTTGGCACTGAATTCCACAGTACTTCTTGTTTCAATGCTCAGACTCATTTCAGCTCCAGACACTTAACTTTGACAGCAGGTTTGATAAATACTTAAATCCATTTCACCTGCAACTTTGCATCAAAAAGATCCTGCTCCCATCTTGTGAACTCAGATCAACTGAATAACTGTCTAGAGATGCTTCACTCTCCGCTGTGGGTAGAGAAAAGATACAGTAATTACAATTCTACTCAACACACGAGAAATGTAGGAAAACATGAGGAAACTCTACCGTTAAAAAATACTATTAAAAATTATTGTCTACAATAGTGTGATTTAACAGACAGTACAAAATATGTATTTTGTTGTATCTTGTAATAGAATAATATCTAATTTCATCCACAGTGTAGAAATTATTCCATTTTCATAAGTATCTAGTCAATTAGAGACTCCTAGCAGATATTTCCCAGCTAACATATTTTTATTTTAGAACTCTCATTTAGTTACGCAGGGAGGATAAAAAAAATAATCTTTGACTCTGAGAGTCAAACTTTCTGATTTAGTTGTTGTCAGCAATAGAATGAAGAAGACTGAGTAGAGCTATGGATTTAATTAAACACTGATCTTTTCTAGGACTTCTAATGCTCATGAAGTGGTACTGGACATCTAAGAATTGTTTTTAGATTCCTATGTTCACTGAACTTTAATTTTTTTTAAAGTCTTAATTTTAACAGTGAAAGTTTATAAT
>NW_008684361.1:630-866 GCF_000695815.1 Acanthisitta chloris | reverse complement strand
CCTTCGGGAGCCGCTCATCGGCCGCCCAGGGGTGTGTGTCCCCGTCTGTCTGTGCCTGGGTTTGCTGGTAACCCCCTATTTTAAAACTGTTCTGTATCTGGCACTGGCGACTTTCCTTTTCTTTCTTTTCTTTCTTTTTTCTTCCCCCCTCCCTTTTTTTTTTAGTATTTTTGATACTCTCACAATTCTTATTGGTAGTCCTCTAGAAAGCTAGAGGGGGAGGAAAGTGGGTTACT
>NW_008684361.1:0-282 GCF_000695815.1 Acanthisitta chloris | reverse complement strand
TGCGATACTTCACTTGCTCCATCTCTGCTCGCTCATTTTCCTGCTTATCTTAGGCTCTCTGGAGGTGCATTTCAGATTATATGATGCTATGTTTTGGGAGTGGGGGAGGGTGTGCGTAGTGGGGGAGAGATGGTCAGATCCTCAGATAGGAAAGTAGGGCTCGCAGGGAGGAAGTTGAAGATAATTTGCGTGGTAGCCCTGCTTAGGAGAAGGAGAGATCCAGGAGCAATATGAGACACTGTTTTTAACTCATGTTCTGTATACATGTGTGTGTTTATTTAT
>NW_008684360.1:0-4342 GCF_000695815.1 Acanthisitta chloris | reverse complement strand
CTCCTGTTTACCAACCCACAAAGGTTTCACCTAGTCTGGGCACCTTCTGGGCCAGGCAGGGAGATCTCCTCCAAGCACAACCCAGAGAGGAGAGGAAAGGACTCCAACTATCCATGATAAACAGTTGTCCTCTTCCCTCCATGTGATTTGCAAACAGCGAGGAAGAATCACATGCCGTGCAAGATAAAACATGATAGCCAAATTTTAATCAAATCAAGGGTCTGAGAAGACAAAAAGAAGCACCAGCCCTAGAGCTCTTTTTGCTCTCACTGCAGCCACACGTGATGTGGGACCTGACTCAGTTTCCCCAAGTAATACATCAAGTTATGGTGAGGATTAGGAGTGTGATGGACAGCCCAAATACCTGAAAGACCTGACTGACATGTTTGAAATTGATGTTCCTTCCCATAGACAAAAGCCCCTTCAGCTGCAAAGGCAAATACAAAGCATCAAGCTATGCCCCACAAGGCAGGATTCCCTCTCCAGCTCATGGCACCTGCTCATGGCAGTGCCTCACCTGCCCTTCCTCTCTACCACAAGGAGCTCCAGTGGAGGCTCCTGTGAGTGAGAGCTCATCACTGTCATGCAGAGCATCAGGGGAGTCAGATCTCACTTAGGAACTTCCAGAAATGATCAATGACAACTCAAAAGGTGAAGGAAATTCATCTCTCTAGAGCCACTCCACTGACACCTGCTTGGAACCCTACACAAGGATTCCTCTGCCTCCCTTAAGGGACACCCTAATCCCTCCAAGCATTAAGACTGAGGTTTGCACCACACAAACCCTCTCTGACTTCCCATGCAATAAAAGCCACTTACCATCTTCAGCATAGCCACAGCAGGAGGAGAGACCTGGGAACGGTATTTATTATGTTCATCCAAGATTTGATTCTTGTCTTCCTCAGTCAGGGACCAGCTCAGCTCCAGTGCTGTGAGCACCAGGAAAATGGGAGTAAGACCAGAGCTCAGCATTGTTCACTCAGCTTCTGCTCTTAGCAGCCCACGGCTCTGGCAGTCATATTTAAAGCACCTCCCAAAAGCAAGGAACACCCAACAGCTCAAAGATTGGGGAGGAAATGTATTTATTAGAGTTTTGGAGCCATGAGGAACACACCCATCTCACATATCTCCTTGATGGAGAGGCAGCACTGTGGCTGGTGCCAATGAGCAAGCAGGGTCCACTCCCCAGGACAGACCCTGTGCCTGAATCCTAATCCCTGGCTTGGCATTCTCCTTCCAAGCCTTTGCTGCTCCAAACCTCAGCCATCCCCTGAGCCCTCAGTTATGGGTCCTCTCTTCCATCTCCTGTCCCTTTTCTCCTATCTGTAACAATCCCAGAGCAACCAGCAAAGCTCTGTTTTCACACAGGTCCTCCCCCGTCCCTGAACGCAGCTGTGTCAGAGACAAAAGCAACAAGATGCAACTGCTGAGAGCAATTTGCAGAGCAGTAACTCCCCAGACAGAGTCAGAACTCTCCTCATCCAGCTCTGTGTTGGGGGGACAGCAGTGGCAGCTGAGGAACAAACTGGGTCTTCCCCAGTCTGCTGGGAATGGAGGGTAAGCAGAAGGTCAAGGCCCCTTCCCTGTGCCATTGGGAGTAGTGTGAGCAGGAGAGGAAGAACAGGGTATGGAGCTGAAATTGCCCCAAAAAGGCGAGTTGAGAGTCTCTAGGTGCTGTCAGGGCTGGCTGGAACAATCAGATCATTATCTCAGCAGAGACAGGCTGTGCTCCCTCCCAGCAGACACCTGGAAGGCTCAACATCAGGTGTGCCAAAGCCCCTGCCACGGAGCCTGTCTGGCAGAGCCCCTCAGCCTGCTGCAGCCTTGGCTCCCCATCTGTGATTGTGCAACCATCTCTCTGCTCCAGGAGCTCCTCTGGGGACCACAGGCTGTTGGAGGGATCAGCGGGTGGGCAGCTCTGGCTAGCAGAGCCAAGTTAATCACACGCTGCCGGCTCTGCCTCCCCCTCTCCCCTCCTCACTCCCCAGGCAATGCTTTGCCATTTTTTTCTTTTGTTTTAGACCATGCTCATCACCTCTCTCACTACAACACCCTCCTACTGCCTCTCAAATCTCTTACCTTGGTGTATTACCTTCTCCTTCATTAGGTCTGGGGTCTGCCATAGCCTCAATATTCCAACAATTCCTGCTAGCAGGGTCTGAGTCCAACATCTCACCAGGCTTTCTTCACCTCAGCTGGTCAAACCAGAGGTTGCCATTTATTGCTAAGGTGAATCTGTCTCATGATGGAGATACCTCAACAGTTCTGCTGTTATATCTCTGGAGACAGGGAGAAACATCTGGAATAGATCAACACAGGCCCCAACTCCTGCTGGCCAGCTCACTGTGGCCTGGCTTATGAGGAACAAGGCAGTGCTGAGAATCCCAGAATGGTTTGGGTTGGAGGAACCTTAAACCTCATCCCATTCCAACCCCGTGCCATGGGCAGGGGCACCGTCCTCTAGACCAGTGCAGATGGTAGTGTCTACAAATGTGATGCAGATAGGAAGGGCCAAGCTCCACATAGCCCCTGGCACTACAGCATCCTGGCTAAGCCTCACAGGAGACAGCATGGCAACAAGGATCAAGAGAAAAGAGATGCATGGTGCTCGTGGGGAAGAGCAAAGAGTCCTGGAGGAGTCACCACCAAGAGCACGTGGCTCATGGGGAAAGGAGCCAACACTAGAGCACGTGGGAAACATGAGTAACAGCTGATGCATTCAGCAAGTAGGGCCATTTCTCAACTCCCAACCTGCTCTTTCTGGAGCCAATGTCTGAAGCATCAAGATTAGCACTGCAGGGTCTGAGCCCCACCCTGGAGCTGACACGCTCCAGTCCAGCCGGCATTAGGTAAGCGTGGGAGGAATGCAGCTTTCCCTCTGCTCACTCAAGGAACAGCCCATTCCCACAGCCCAGGGAGCCAGCAGCCTCCACATGGGCACAGGAGCATCACCCCCACACCTGGCAGTGTCTGCCTGAAGGTTGGTGGCTCCAAAGAGACCCCACTGTGCACCACAGAAGTGACCAAGCCTGGTTTTCTACTGACTCACATCTTGAAGGTGTTGAGTGTGGCTGGTTGGTGTCTAACAAGGTTCATTGCCTGGTTTTATGAGCTCTGGAGGGGTTTAGCATCTTCCACACTATTCATTCATCCATTCAAGTCAAAAGCTTAAGAAAACCAAGTTTTCACAAGGTTCATTAGCCCCAAAATGATGATCAAATACTTCAGTCCTAGAATCATTCTGATGCCTTGATGGCTCTCAGCAGGGTGAGGGTTCCAGCACTGCCAAAATTCAGGTGTTCCCCAATTGCCCTGATTTTGCTGGAGGATTTTTTGCTCTTTTTATTGTTTGCAGGGAATTCCTGCTACTTTCTCCTTCAACCAGATGCAAAACCAGACATGCCCTTGAAGTGCTCTCCCAGTTCTGACCCCTCTCCCCTTACCCCAGATGAGCAGCAGTTGCTCAGGCTCTGCTCCCTAACTTCAGGCTGGATTTTCCCCCCAAAGCAGCTCAGCAGCAGGAGCTCAGCCTGCAAGGAGAGCAAGCAGCAGCCACAGCACCTGAGCAGGGGGTTATTTTTAATCTGATTCTTAACTCCATCTGAAGCTGGTGATTAAATAAAGCTCTGGACTCTGGGCAGGGCTCAGCGTGGTGAGTTCAGAGCTGCCCAGTTCTCAGCAGTGTCTCTCCCAGTGCCATCTGCTGGTCACCCTCGCTGGGCTGGTGGGACTGTGACCTGCAAACATCCCTCAGGCAGCTGCTTTCCTGCAGGAGAGGCACCAACATCACCACCTTTATCTCTTGACATACAAGTGTAACATCACCACTTGTATCTCTTGAGCTCATGTTGTACCAGCAACGCGGTGACTTGTGTCTCCTGGACCAGGTTCCACCACACAGACGAATTATATGCCAAGTGGGATCTATATTTACATACAAATACACTGGAATTATGCAATGAAGGAGGCCATGCAGGGGAAAGCTGTGTGAAGGAGCTGGTGGCTCCTCTTACTGCTGAAGGTTTCTCTTCTGTGTGTGCACATAGGTGCAGGCACAGGTGTAAAATAAAGCCAATGCAATGGAGTAGCTGAGGAATAGGACTTGAGGCAGAGAGCAGCAGAGAGGGAGGAGCAAGAGGTACAGAGTTGTGAGGATCAGAAGGGAATACATCTGGGTAGTACTGGCCATAGTTAGGAAGGAAAGAGGAAGAAAAAGGTCACACTTTGGACAAGACGGGAAAGAGATGAAACTTGTCCAAAATTGATACAAACAGACACATTGGGAGGGGAAAAGACACCAAGCCCAACAACCATATCCCATTGCCACTTCAGTTTCCAAGTC
>NW_008684359.1:0-8507 GCF_000695815.1 Acanthisitta chloris | reverse complement strand
ATACATATTCATATTAGAACAGAGTAATAAAACCAAAATTCATCAGTACAGAGAAAACAATGTGACAATTATTAGAGATACCTCAAGTGAGTGTTCAGTAGTGTCATGACCTGTTCCTGATGGATGGATATTGGGGAGACGAAGGCTTGTGATTTCATACAGCAGCAGCAGTGCTTCTATCTCATGGAAAACTTGTGAATCCAAGTATTGTTGAAAGATACATGGGAGTTAATTGAATATCATTCACAAACTTAGTTACATGGTAAACTATAAAAACATCATATTTTAGAAATTTTTAAAAAATATTGTGATTAATTTTAGTCTGATACAAATAGGTTGTGATATTAAGCTTCCATGGTTTTGATTCCTAGACAGGGAATGTGTGGGGATGTGCAGTTTGGAGGTACTTCCCTCATAGCAGCCTTTCAGTATCTCAAGGACCTACAGGGGAGCTGGAGAGGGACTCTTTGTCAGTGATAGGACAAGGAATAATGGATTCAAATTGAAGGAGGGGAATTTTAGGTTAGATATTAGGAAAACGTTTTTTCCTGTGAGGGTGGTGAAGCACTGGAACAGATTGCCCAGAGCAGTAGTGTTCAAAGCCAAGCTGGATGAAGCCTTGAGCAACTAGGTCTAGTGGGGAGGTGTCCCTGCCTAAGGCAGGGGAGGTTGAGACTAAATGACCTATAAGATCCATTGCAACCCCTAAAAAATCTATGATTCTGTGATTTCAGTGAGTATTGTCTGAGCTGCACCACAAAGGCTACATAGGTACTAGCTTGGAGTATTATCCAGATTATTGGAGACTGAAACAAGACCAATTTTCACTCCCCCTCTCCCCAGGTCCACCACCTCAAGTCTTTAGAATTTATACAGAACAAATACAACTGCAATTTTTTTTCAATTTTTTTTTTTGAAGTCTTCTGTGAGAAGATCATGCTCACTAATTGTCAGAGTTAAATCCACACTAGGAGGACAAAATATAGTACTGTTCTGTGGGGACTTGAACCTTCAGTTTGAGGCAACAAAAATGTTCAATTGCTTAGTATTTGACTGTAGTGCAAATGAAGAAAAGAGTAAACAAGGAAGGTGGGAGGTAGAGAGGCCAAAGATAGACAGAATTATGTGTATGAGCTCCAAGAACAGGGAACTGATGTGCTTATTCTTGTGATAATAGTATGTCTGAAGCAAATAGATAAAGCTGTCTCTTTAGACAATGCTGCCAAACAAGCCTGTCTGAATCACCGCAGCAGGTCTGAAAATTCATCTTGCTTCCCTCCCATTATTCTTTCTGTCTTTCAGCCTGGTACATTCTGAAGTGTCATGCTAGAAATGGCTCTCCTTGTCTGACTCTTCTGCTCCTCTTCTGCCTGCCTCCCCTCCTCCCACTGTGCAGCCCTGCCAGCTGGCATGCCTCCTCCTCCTCCTCCTGTTCTTCCTTCACCTCATGCCACCTGGCACAGTTGCTGGCTGTGTCATGCTGGAGGAGCTGGCACTTGGGCTTCTCCTGTCCTTCTGCCTTCTCTTGCTGCTGGTGCTGTGACAGGCAGTTAGGTTCTTCCTTTTGCACAGAGTAGTCACCTCATTAGGTGCCTTCTGAGCGCCTGAGGACAGTGCTTGTGGTGTAGTAGTTGATTTATTGGAATAAAATTTACTATAAAAATTATTAGATTTTTTCTCATTTATTAACTGAATGACTTCATGTCTAAATCTACAGTGGATGAACTTTTAGCTAACAAAGCTTCATATTGAAAATGCTGAGTTTCACAATGTGTCACATGATAGACATAAATACTTGCAAGTGTCAAAATCTTCTTAGGAAATATGTACTAGAACTAAAAAAAATAGAGAAATCTCTTTGGGATTCTTAAAAATGCATGATGATTTTTTTGCTGTTTAGCCATTCCTGCCTTCTTCACTTTATGGCTTAGTCCATGGACTGCAGTTCTATTGCATGCAAGAACTTTTGCTCTTGTTGCACTTTTATTCTTAATTTTTTAAAAGGACAAAAGAATTACTAACTCTGTTCAAATCTGGAAAGAAGAATTTGCTGAAAGAAGGCACAGAGTTTGTTTGCCAAAACATGATTTTACTTTATTATTATAGAAACTACTGTAGTTAGCTCCTTCAAATTTCCAAAACCCAAACCTTAATGATTTATATAGACAATATGTTGTGTGACACCTGATTATACCCTTTGTCTTCACATACCAGGGCAAGTGTGGTTAACTCACAAACAGCATTGGCTGCTATATTGCTCCTGAGTTATTCCATTTCTCTTCACATATAAATGTGCAACAGAGCTCACTCATCAGATGTGATATACAATATATGTATTCTTTTCTGCATACCACTCTTCAGGGCTAGAATGGCTTGAGATGACAGGCTGTCCTGTTTCTGGCGAGGACAGGTTTAACATTTGCAGCAGCCTGGAAGAGCACACTAGGACCATGGGGTTGTCCTATACCATCTCACATCATGTGAGGGGACAGAGGAGGTGTGGGTACCCTTTGTTCTGGCTCCAGTTTGGTCGGGCATGATGTGTGCCGGCGGGCAGTACAGGTTCCACATGTGATTTGTTCACTTGTCTTGTACACTCTGTTATTAATATGGTTGTCACTGTACATTTCTCTTACTACATTGCTGGGTTTTTTTGGTAAACTGTTCTTATCTCAACTCTTGATCTTTACCTTTTGTGCCTCCAATTCCCTCCATCCTGACTCAGGGGGAGGGTTGAGGGAGTGAGTGAGTGGCACATGGTCTGGGGAGTTTGGGTGGGAGCACAAAATTGGGGAATACTACTCCTAAAATACAACACAGGCACAGAAATTTAGGAGCCCTTGGGAAGTAGGGGAGAAATGGGTTTTGAAAAGAGCAAAACTTTTGATGAGTTGACAGTATTTCACCAGTGAAATAAAAGCAAATTTACAAAGTCAAAGTAAGAATATTTATGACTCCTATGGCTTAAATATACAGAGCATATATATATGTTTGAGTGAAATTATTTGACCTAACCTGATGACTTTGAAGACAGACATAGCTAGTAGGAGAACATTACTTGCCCAGAACATAGCATGATAATTACTGTATTCTCAGTGTGACAGTGACATTTTCCAACAGTAACCTCAAGAATTTGAAGTATTTTGCTTAAGATGATCTTAAATGCTTCAAATGCTGCTGTAACAAGTGCCCATAAATACTTTGCCAGTCTTATAATAGATACACATTCATAATTTTAAAACCTAAATGAAAAATGTAAAGTATATTCATCAAATGAAAATTTGACTGCAATCAGAAGTTTTCAAAGAAAAATAAATGGCTTACTTCTGTAACACAGGAAGGTTTCAATACTGTGATTTTGGGGTTTGTAATTGCAACCTGTATAGCACCTTTAAATACCATCAGCTTCTCAGATTACAGTGAGTTCTGTGAACACAGTCATGTCACAATTTTAAAGGAGAATAATTTTACTTCTGTGTTTTAGATACCAGTGCTTAAGAAACTTCAGGGGTTTTTTTATATTTTACCATAAAATCTATAGTTATGTACAGCCTGTGTAATAAAAGCTCCAAGTGATTGGAAGTTAGGTATACCTGTATTCAGTGGCATAAACTGATCTTATAAATTATTTGTGTTATAATTGCTCTCTGTGTTGGTCTGGCTATTGACAATTAGGAGTGGTCAGCTTCTGAACAGGAGGATTTTGGCCATTGCTGTTTGAGGAAATAAAGCTATCTGTAAATAAACAATATAGGATTTTCTTAGGGCTTATGCCATGCTTTCCGTCTCCTACTCTGGGGGGGTAGGATATTTTGCAAACTTCAGGCCACTTTTGCTTAATCCTAGCATCTTTACTGTATTTATGTTGACAAGCATTGAAGGATTTTTTACTGCATATCATGAGGAGCTTTCAACTACTTTTAAAGAAATGCCCATATTGCATCTACTATCTAGGGATTAACTAATGAGCACTTTCTGTCTGTGTTTTTCTCTCATTTAAATGCATGAACTTTTAGAAATAACTTAGGTATCTTAATTCAGTCCTTTCCATTACTTTGCTACTTTTATTTAACTGACTGTATTTGGTCCAGTAATTATAAAATGATAGCTCCCCACTCCTAATATATTTCACTTTAGAAATATTAATGTCATTGCATAAAACCATTGCAAAGCAGTTAAAAAAATCCTCAGTGGAAATGCACCTGTATACATTAAGAAATTGAGGTTGCCTTTTGAGTTATGGAAAGCTGCAGCCTGGATAGCATACCTGTGTTGATGATGTAGTGTGTGGACCTTTCTCTCTTCACAGGAGTGTGCATGTTCCTCTGAACACCGAAAGTTTCCTCATATTTTGTCTAATGCATGAAGTTGTGTTTTCTGTCACAGATTGCTCTGAAACAAGAATAGTCTGTGTTTGTATTTAACTTGCGACTGGAATGTCAAAGTGAACCGATTCACTGTTTATCAGATGAAACACAGTATTCACATTATTTATCCTCAGTTTAAATGGAGGGAATGACTGTGGTAGCACAGGATCCACCTTCTTTTCAGAAACAAGAACCCATACATTAGGTCTGAAAGCTGAGTTTTGTACATAATACCTTAAGGCAGTAGTACTGTATTAATGGAGTAGTTGAAACCCTGGAGGTTTTCATCCAGCCAGTATATGAAATATACTGGTAATATGATGCAATTATTAATACATTTTCTTAATTGTATTACATTTTAGGCACCATAAAAATAGTCAGTTCTGATAAACATATGAATTTTATTACAAGTCTACTAATACCACATTATCCTTAAGATAACCGCTTGTATCCTTAGGTTGCTCTTGGCTTTGTTCTTGCTCAGTTTTAGAATTTCCTTATGCCACATGTAATAGGCATATAATACCAGAAGCTCTCCATTTTTTAAATTTCAGTTCTTGTCTTGGACAAGAACATTTAAACTTTGAAGGGGGCTGGGAAGGGAATGCTTCTATTCTGGCCTTTGGTCTGCATGCTTGCAGGCAGGTTAATGGATGAAGCAAAAGCCTTGCCCTCCTGCAGGTAAGTGAGAATGAACTATCAATTTAGTAGTTCCAGCACATAGTTCTTTGTGTGGCAGCCAAACCTTGCTTCCACACCCACAGCATTATCTTCCTAGATTCTGTTGCCTTTGAGAAACTGTGTATCTGTAACACAGCTTGGTGAAGGAGGATAATGTTTTTCTTCAGAATGAGGGGCATTTTTGTATATCAGCTTTTTCATACAGTGCAAGCTTTTTTGACTGAAATATTTGTCTTAAAAATGGAAAGGAAGCAGAATTCTCTTGATATAGAAAAACTCTGTGCTCTTTACAAGCCTTCGTAATGGCAGCACAGAGCAAAAAGAAGGACTAATCATCACCTTGTCCATATCATAATTGTAGAATGTATTTATTGAAATGAAAAAAGATTGGATTAAGGCATTACTTCATTTGGCACTTTCATGGGAAAAAGGGGCATTTCCTTGTATTGATTTTCAGAGGCAGTTCCCCATTCACCATGATTTGGTTCCTGTATTAATTGGTCTGAAATCAATATATTTTTATGTACCTCTCAGCCCACATCCCAAATTGTTTAAATATACAGACCCAGTACTCCAAAGCATACCTAAACTCTTGGAAGGGTTATATATGAGCAGGATTCAGAAATTATTAATTCCCTGAAATTAAAAGAAGGAAAGTAAAAGATTATTATAAAACTATTCTTGTTTGCATTCCATAATAGATTTTGATGGAAAATTAAATGATTCATCTTATCACTTATTTGTGAGAAGAAGCTTGGAGCAGCTGCTGAGCTTTGCCCAGACACAACATACATTCTGAATGTTTGGACACTTCTGGATGGTTTGCAGCCTGACCTGCAGTTGTTATGCTCCCTACAAGATGTATTTGCTCAAGGGGTGCAGTCATCATGTTAAATAAAATCATTCACTTTGGTCGGCAAATATTGACTCAAGCTGTTACGCTTTTATGTATTTCAGAGACTCACAATGTTTGAGAGCTCAGCAAGCAAACAAGAACAGGTACAGGAAGTTATTGTGGTGTTTTGGGCTCATGTTTGTTTTTCTACTGCTGATGTATGTTCTCCATTTTATGTGTCTTGTTACTAATGACCTGGTTATATAGTGCACTGTGGCTGATAAGGCCAAAGGCTTTAATAGAATACAAATACATTTCACATTTCCACTTGAAGAGTGTAGTTTAATTGTGTTTTGAAATGTACTGTACCCTACAGGTGCTGTCTCCTCTGCAATGTACTTTCTAGAAATAAAATAGTGTGCAGAGTAGAATGTATAATGGGATGAGTTGTAATGGACAGTTTTGTATTCATTTGGAGTTGCATCTGATAGCACCATTCAGCACAAATCTAAACAATTTTGAGTTATAGAGGAAAATTAAACACAGGGCAAGAAGTAATGGCTTTTCTGAATGTCTGATTTATTCATTTCTCTGAGGGAGAGAAGAGAAGCAAAGCAAATAGTGAAAAGCCTCCTAAGGATTCTGAACTTTTACTGAACTATGTCACCCCAGAAGTAACATGACTATAATCTGAATTGAGATTAATCTTCAGAACTCATTGTTGAATTCAGTATTGGGCAGTAGTGATACTGAAGAACTGTTGCTAAAACAATACTATGTCAAAAAATTAAGGAGGAAATCTCTCAAAGAGTATATAAAACACTGTATATTTTAATATGCTGCATTTTTAAAAAAATTGCTTCTTCATTGGTTCCTTGCAAGTAAATGGAAGTTGTGCTGCTGTCCTTGGGAGGTCTGGTCAGAGATAGCATGAGATGGAAGAGAGAGGGTGTTTTGAAAAAAATCTGGCCAGTCCTTTTTTGTAATTTCCTGGTGTTGACTAAGGTGATTTATCTCATTGATGGTTTTATTTGTTTGCTTTTAATGATAGTAAAATGTTCCATGAAAATAAGTTAAAGACTATATGAGACTTCTAGTAGAGTTGTTATTCCCTGTACTGCCGTATTGGGATTGAAAAAGAGTCATTTTGGAATATCTAAGCTAATATGTAGATACAAGTGGAGAAGTTTGCATACATTCAAAGAGAGAGTGGGCAAGCACCTGAACATGAGATGTCCTTGAGGATTGCAAAAGGCATGACTCACACCAAGTTCAGGAAACCCCTCAACCTGAAAATGGTTGAAGACCAGGGAAGAAATACTGCATAAGCTTGCCTTGTTCTTAACCTTCTCTGAGTGTCTATTTTGGATGCTGATCTAGAGAGAATACAGGTCTATGTGCAAAAATCCCTCAGTGTATCCAAGTTACTGAGTTCCATGAGAAGTACCTGTGGTAGACCAGGCATAAGCATGTTTTGTCTCAAACATTCTGACTGTTGTGACAGGAAAGCTTTACTGCGAGAGGGTGTCCTTCAGAAGTGGTGCAGTGCTCTTCTGAGCCAAATTCCTGTTTCTCCTTGTGACTCATGCTCAGTGCACCAGTTTCAACTCCCCTCCGCTCCCCAGCTAACATTCTGGAGGGCTCAAAAGGTCTGACTGCGTGTGTGCAATGAAATGGCATGAAAAATCTATTTTACATAAGAGACATGTACTATGTTAAGTATAAAAGGAAGTGGATCTGTCCCACTCCTTCTTGGTTTTCCCTCTTTTTCTCTTTGTCTCCCTCTTTTTGCTGACCTGAGATCCTGATCAGCCACACAGCAGGACCAACATGGGATCTAAGGACTGTTGATCTTCTTTCTTCCTTTCTGTCTTTTCCATCTTTGTTTCTCTTCTCTCTCTTGCTTTGTCTTGGCAAAGTGTGGCTGTCATATTCTATCCCTTACTTCATACTGAAGTTTGTTGTGAGGACCGGAGTCTTGTTGAAGTGTGTTGTAAAAGTTAAGGGCTTGTAAGCCAGCACTTCTGAGACTAAACAGTGGGCTAGTTGCCAGGTAAGATGGTTATGCATAAGAGCATAAGAGTTCCCTGACATACGGACTGGTGTCTTCGATCAGCCTGACAAGAATTTATAATTCACATTGTGCTCCCTAACGGTACTACCAAAGTTTCCTAGAAGACAGTCCCCAGAATTTTAAACTAACAGGCAACAAGATCTTGCATTTTCTATTACATGAAGAACAACAGAAGAATGCCATCTACTTTGGGATTATAACTGTAGCGAGAACTCTTCTAGTCTAACCTTAAAAAGATGGACAGATCTATCTGAGAAGACAAATGACAGAGAAAGCATTTCATTTCTTCTTAGAAGATCTTCTAATTTATTTAATATAGCTCTTGAAATTACACTTGGGCACCAAAAACTGAATAATCCAGGAAGAAATTGTTTGTTAAAGGGACAACCACAGAAAGACAGCCATCCATTTTCAATGTACTTACTCTTCTTACATCCAAATAAAGAATGTAGCACAACCTCAACAAATTTGCAGATGACGCCAAGCTGAGTGGTGTGATTGACATACATGAATGATGGGATGGCACCCAGAGGGACCTGGACAAGCTTGA
>NW_008684358.1:0-18113 GCF_000695815.1 Acanthisitta chloris | reverse complement strand
GCTAATCCCTCCCAGCGGAATCACGGAATGGTTTGGGTTAAAGGGAGCGTAAGGAGCACCTCGTGCCTATTCCTCCGGCCATTGCTAGACCAGAGCTGCGTCTGTCCCGGCCTTGAGCGCTTCCCTTCACTGCCACTCGTGCGGCGTGTTGTGCTCGGGGTTGTCATGGGTTACGTTACGGGTCGCTGGGCTCCGACTGTGGCTGGGGGTTTTTGGGTTGGTTTGTTCCGTCATACTGACCTCTGAGCGTTGGCTCGTTCTCAGGGGGAGCAGCGCCTCGGGTGCATAAAGCCCCACCGGACCACAAGCAAATAAAATCAATCGTTTCTCTTTAAGACCTTTACACTAGACCCTCTGGTTTTCTGCGCGCAAGAAATAAACTCGGAGTGCAGCTTGTCTTTGATAGCATTTTGATTGCATTTTGCACCAGTCATCCCCTGTGCATGCCACTGATGCCTGCCCCAGTGGACTCCCGAGAGCTGTGTGTTCTGCACGTGTGTTGCCTTTTCCATGTGCTGACACAGATGTTTCCTTTCTTCACAAGATTGAAAAGCCCAAACCTATAAAATGTGGGACTTTCGGTGCTACGTCTCTGCAGCAAAGATACTTGGCTACGGGAGATTTTGGTGGGAACCTGAACATATGGTAAGCACAGATATTCCCTGGAAGCCTGTGCACTTGATGTTGCTCATGTCTGTCTGTGGCTTTTGCATGAGGTGCTCTCCAGGCTGCCCACAGTTGGGACCCAGTATAAGCTTCACTGACTACTGTTTTTGGACCATGCCTGCTTTCTAAAAACATGAATTCTTGAGTGTTTGGTTCAGTGCTGTTTCGCTCCCATCTTCTGTGTACAGCTTCAAAAATCTGCTGAAGTTCTGTGAGGTCTTTCTTTGAAAAGAGGCTTTTGAATGGATGCATGACTACAAGCAAAAGGTTGTGTCCAACCTAAATTTGTTGTCTAGATTAAACACAGATATTTTAATCTTGAAGTTTCAAATGTTTTTCAGGTCCCTGAATTATTAGAATAGTTAATTTTTTAGGTAAATTGATTATCAGATGAAGTGTCAAAAGAGAATTGTTTATTATCATTACATTGCTCTTCCCAAGGAACTATTGGTTCTTGTTGGAATAGCAAGAATGATGTGAAATAGTCACTAGTTGAAATGTAAAATAAAATTCTGAAGGATTCTCAAAGGATGGGAATCAGTGGGAAAGAACAATGAAATCTGTGGCTGGATACAATATACACCTGAAGCTGAAGACCAGTAGTCAGAGCTAAGTGGATCAGATTGTTTTATACACTTACTGAAAGTAAAGCTAGTTGGAGTATTTTGATCTGTAGTATGATTCATTTTGGGCCCAACGTAAAAACTGGGTCTGTAAGGTTGCTGTGCTGAGTCCCACAACTGCCTTGACAAATAGGGAATTCCAGAACTGAGCAAAACCTTTTGGACCAGTCCAAACCAGTAGCCAAAGAAGGAATCAAAGACTCTTGGTTAGTAATGGTGATACCCATATTTTGTTCCCACTGTTAATCTGAGCTTTGTGATTTGTGCTCAAGTTTCCTCTCAATTTTATACAAATTGTGAGTGTCAAGGAAAAATGCCACATTATCTGTTCTTTTTCTTTTTGCCTAGGAATTTAGAAGCTCCTGAAATACCAGTGTATTCTGTGAAAGGTCATAAGGAAATCATAAACAGTATAGATGGTGTAGGTGGCTTAGGAATTGGGGAAGGTGCACCAGAAATTGTGACTGGCAGTCGAGATGGTGAGTTAGTGAACTCTGCAAGTCTTTTCAGTTCCTCTGGGAAAGCAGCCTGCAAGCTCTGATGGCACAGTCTGCCATCTGAACTAGTTACAAGCTGTTGCAACTAGTTCTTCACTCACTGTCCTTTGAATCTTGCTTGGGCCAAATGTTCTCTAATCCTTTTAGATAAGCATAAAAGATCCTGTTGTCACTGAGCATGGGACAGAAGGAATACAAAGCAGAATAAATGCAAAATATCAGCTAGAGAAAATACATCCTCAACAAATGGTTTCACTTATTTTTGTTTGGTTTTGTGGTTCTATCTTGTATCCACTAAATGCAGTCAGGCTTTCTAGAACTGAAAGAGATGCTCCTTGGTTTTGAATGATCAGGCTGAAAAGCAAAGGGCTTTCCTGGGAAGATGAACAGAATGTGACAGTGTATTCCTAACAAAAATCCCTTGCCCTTCTTTCCAGGAACTGTGAAGGTGTGGGACCCAAGGCAGAAAGACACTCCTGTGGCTAATATGGAACCTGTAGAGGGGGAGAGCAAAAGAGACTGCTGGACAGTGGCATTTGGTAATTGATTGGATTATGACTGTTCCTTCTTCTAATATGACTGTGCTTTGATGGTTATCAATGTATTTCAGGATGTTATAGAGTAGTTTATTTTGTAAGGATGCATAAGTAGCAGGTTTTGCTTCTCAATGTTGTAAAATTTATGTGGTTTTATGGTTTTTTTTCCAAAATAAGCCAGTTTTGTCATGGTTGGGTTTGGAACTCAGTCTCTAATCACCTTTGGTCACCATTTGCAGTTGGATTTGATCATCTTGAAGGTCTTTTCCAGCCTAAATGATCTGATGATTCTGTGGTATCACAGATAAACTGGGCATGCTTTATTTCTATGCCTAGGAATGTAAGAACAGTATATCCAGCTGTATTGTCCTGAAGGAATGTAAATATTGCCATGCATGGGGAACACATCACTGTTGTAGTGTAGTTCCAACTACCAAACATTAAGGTGTTAATTTCAGAGAAGAAATTGAAGCTAAGAGCTAACTAAAGACAGTCAGGGGTGCTTGATGTGAGCTCTGCATTTTTCTTTTGGGGAGAACAAGCTCCTTGTGTCCTACACAAGATTTTTCTGTACCCTTCAGGTTTGAAAACCATCTAGTTCATTAAATTGTAATATCCCAAGAGTAATGTATTTTTTTGCGTCAATGTAGGTTGAAATTGCAGGCTTAGGACTTTTGAAATTTACAGACTAAAGAGGGTTTGTGTTTTCTGATTGATTCTTTCTCTGTGCCCAGGCAATGCTTACAATCAAGAGGAGCGTGTCGTATGTGCTGGGTATGACAATGGGGACATTAAATTGTTTGACTTAAAAACCATGTCACTACGATGGGAGACCAACATAAAGAATGGGGTAAGGAAACCATAAAAGTAGTTTTCATTCCAGCTGCTATGTAGGATGGAAAAATTCAAAGGACTCTGTGCGTGAAACTTACCCAGGAGATGTTTCTGCTGAGATTGTACCAGGAATCATTTTCTTTAACTTCAACAAATTGTACCACTCAAATCCTCGATCAGGACAGGATGGGGTATTTTTTCCATGTATTCATGTTTTTAGGTGGTTTTGTTATCTCCAGACTGGTGGTGATGTCCTTGTAGGAATAACCGATTATTAATGTATATTTACAAATCACAAAACATGCTTTTTTTTTAGCAGTGGCTAAGTTTCAAGACTGAATGTGTCTTTTTATATTTCCAGGTTTGTAGTGTGGAGTTTGACAGAAAAGATGTAAATATGAACAAGCTGGTGGCCACATCCCTTGAGGGAAAGTTCCATGTTTTTGATATGAGAACTCAGCATCCAACCAAAGGTTTTGCCTCTGTTTCAGAGAAGGTATGGGGAGACAGAGAATTTCTCAATAAGAGACAAACTTTTTGAATATATGCTGTCTGAATACTCAGGTGTAGTACAGATAGGTAATAGGTGCTTAGGTTACTTTGTAAAACAGTGTTTTTCCTTTTTTTTTCTTTTTTGATAGGTAATAGGTGCTTAGGTTACTTTATAAAACAGTGTTTTTCCTTTTTTTTTTCTTTTTTAATTTAGTGAACAAAGTCTGGTGATAGTTAAAGGCACTTTTTCTTAGGAAAGGCATATTATCCTTAGTATCTTCCATATCATCATTCAAAGCAGATAAGCTGCTGGGAGTACTTTGATTCTGAATCAAATAATTTTTTTACTGAATTAGTGTTTGTAATAATCAAAATGTGAAAATGAAATTTGTTGTTCGTTTAATGCATTTAAGCTTTTCCTTGTGGACATTTGCAGACAGATTATGTATCGAGTCAGAGTACATGTGATAGGGTTTTTCCCTAAGTGGGTTCTGTTGCTCTATGATCTTGCTGTGCCCTGACTGAGGTTTAAATTTGAATTGGAGATTGTTTGTTGTGCTTGCACAGTGCTGGTGGTATGTTCTCTGCCAGTAGCGATTTTAAGAGGTGTCAGGCAGAGAAATTAGCCATCCACCAGGAGAAGGCATAGTGATCTGTTGTCATACAAGTGATCCATCTCTGCTTTAAGATTCTGCATCCTTCCCATGAAGCTCATCCCTAACTGACTTCTGTACAATGCTGATTTTTATTTCTTTTTACTAGGCACAAAAATCTACCATATGGCAGGTTCGGCACCTGCCACAGAACAGAGATATATTTATGACAAGTGGAGGATCTGGGAGCCTCCATCTCTGGAAATAGTAAGTGATCACTTCTCCAGCCGGGAATAAGAAACTGACCATTTCATGTTTTAAGAAAGAATCTTTCTGAAAAATGATGAATGGGGTCCTGCACCTCAGAACATCTAGTGGAAATTATTACTTACAAATGCAGTAGAAAGGGTGATTTCAGTGTCAGTACTTGATCTGAAGTCTTGAATTAATCCCTGAGAGAATGTGACAGCACAGGTGAATTTTGCCCTTGTCAGTTGTCTTAATATAATGAAAATCTAATTATAACCTTGGTTAACAAAGTGATAAATGGAAGAAAATGGATTTCTTAAAATTCTCATGTTGTAGCAGTTGTGTGAGAAGAATACTGAAAGCCTGGACTTTTAATAGTTCTTATGTTTACATCTGCTTACCCTACATGGAAAAATAATTTAGTTGTCCAAAACACGTTGAAGTAAGTGCATTAAGTTTTAGAGGGGTAGTTGAAAATGAAATTTTCCTGCCTGTGGCAAAACCCAAACAGTTAAAAAATGAAGGGACAGAGGTGTCAGGATTCAAAATTTCCTGCATCCTTTTTTCTTTCATGAAATATCTATTAACTATGCAGTGTTGATATAGCTGGATATGCTTATTCATAACGTTTAAGACATTTATTTGCCTTCTCTGCAGAACATGAAATAAAGAGGATAATGATGTGTTTGGATGAGTAAATTCTAAGGCCTTGTTTTTGTTTTCCTTTCTCATTGCCAGTGAGTACCCAGCTCAGCGCTCGAAGAAGGATTCAGAAGGAGCTGAGATGGGGACGGCAGGTTCTGTCAGCCTCTTGCAGAACATAACTCTGTCAACACAGCCAATCTCTAGCCTAGACTGGAGCCCTGACAAAAAGGGACTGTGTGTTTGTGGGGCCTTTGACCAAACTGTGAGAGTGCTGATAGTTACAAAACTTAATAAAATTTGACAGGAAAACTAGAATTTCTGATAAGAAAGCAGTATTGTTTGCAGTCTGTAAATATGGGAGGGGGAGCCCTTCTGTTTCTAATTTAATTTTTTCCCTTAATAAAACTGGATTAAAGAAATAGAAACCAGATCTTTCTATTGAAAGTTCAGATATGTGCACTTAGAGCTGTTCGACTGTGCTGCAATGACTTGAAGTTGCCTGGGCACAAAACTTTTACCTTCTAGAAATGTGAATTTACACTTAAAATAAGATGTGCCTTTGTGTGAGCACAACCTGTAATTTTATAGTTCACTTTAGTTTGTGTTTAGTTTATTCACAGTGCAAATGTCTTCACACTTAAATGTTTTGGCTTTTTTATACATAATATTGTCCATGTTCATTTGTGCAATGGGAACTACTGTATAGTCCCTCGCAGAAACTCATTGTGTTACAGGGTGTATTAATTAGTATTTTTGTTAAAGTGACTTAGGATTCTTTCAAACACTAGAGAAACTATAAGGAATGCTGAAATATTCAGGTTTAATGGAGTAAGCTTTCTATTGAGGATGATATTGAAATTAAACTATCGAGCAAAATGCACTGTTTTATTGTTTTAGTTTGGTTTCATAACAACTTTTTATGTTCTGTTGGTTTTATATCTGTTTGTAACTTGGTATTCTACAAATAAAATTACATGGAGTGTTGTTTTAATACAAACAAAATACATTATTCAAACATCTAGAGAACTAGTGAAGGAACTTGCATGTATAGGTTTATAAGAACTGTGTGCAGTACTTAGATAAAACTTCACTTGTTCTGCAGCAAAAGCCTCTAAAACTTAGCTGCATTGTGAAAAAAATTTATGAGGTAGCCAGAGTACTGTGTTGGGTTTTATTAATGGAGTCAGTATTTCTTCAAAGCCCAGTGTGACAGAGTAGCTTTCTTACTGCATTTTCACCTGAACTTCTCTTTGTAGCTCCCTGTTCTCTCTCCAATGTGTTTCTTTTCCGATTTTACCAACGTGTGCTGCTGCCAGTTCTTTTGATCAGGCACATCCAGTTACTGTCCTTTATTTGTGGATGTATGGTAGGAGTTTTCTTCATTCCAGCAAGCTTTAATGATTAAATTTGTCACTTCTTTGTCTGGTATTAGCTTTCAGCTGACGTTTGCAAGTTTCAGGTAAACGTATTTAAGTATTTCTGAAACCAAATTGTGATGGGAAAGTGTTGGCTTTGTCCAGGTTAACCACAGAAGAGTCCTGTGTGGCCATTTGCAGAGAAGCTGTTTTCTCAGACTTCACAATGGGGAATTGGTATCTGTCAGATTCTGTCTGTCTCTCCAGTTTGCTGGGGACTGATGAGTTCTCTAGTGCAGCTAGCCAAGTGCTAGATGGTGAGGCAGGTCTGAAAGGTCTGAATGTGCTGGTGGATCCAAACAGGACCTTACTATATTTTCTGCTACTCCTGCAATCTTTCTTACAACAAGAAATTACAGCTTTCCAAAATCTGGAAATGTTTCTCCTCTACATAACAGGTTGTATCAGAAAAATGATACTGAGGTAGCTAAATCCCAACTTAAAGGGAAACAGTATCCAAATTTGCCAGTGTGTTGTCTGTCAGTTCTGTTCTGCAGAGTGCAAGATGACAAGCCTTGGACAGGAGACACTTTGGACTTTTTCTCTCATCTTAAGATTCCAGCTGAAGTGTGATAAAATTGTCCTTACTAATTCCTGGGTGTCTTAATTGATTAAACCAGCTGAGGAAAAGGAGGCACCTGTGGTAGAAAAGGCTCACAGGCTATTAAACCTTAAACCTTGTAGAGTGGAGAAATCCTTAATGTCTGCAGCAGGAGAAAAATTGCCATAGACCATACACAAACCCAATATGTCTGTGGAAGTCCATGGTTTCAGTAGGTCACTGATACTCAGCTCTAGCTTGCCTTCAAATTTAGATTGGTTGCATCTCAGGTATAGCAAGGGCCAGCAGGGATGAAAACACAGAGAATGCAGGCTAAATATTTGGCAGAAGACAAAGATTTATGAGATCCATCTGTCTTCCCTGAGACTTGATGGTTTGCTTTCAAGTGTAACATTTAGAATATGATTTTTTTTTGACCTAGTAATCCCATCTGCTTTTGTGCCTAGTGTAATGCTGAGAGCACATTCTGAAATTGTTCTAAATGTCCCTCTGAGGGTGCATCCCAGCAGGAAGGAGTAGGGGGAAGCATTGCTCTTGGCTGCAGCTTGCTTTGTGGGTGTGGAGTTCAAAGAATCAATTCAAGAGCTTTGAGTTTAAAATGCATTGTTCAAACATGGCCTCCATGAGCTCTGTGCTGTAAACAATGTCCTCACTGAAAGGTGTGCTAGGCAGTGGGAATATGGTTTGTCTCTTTAATAGTAACTCCGAGCCAAGCACAGAGTAAGGAAAGCTCTCAGTATAGCTACCTTGAATGCAGGACTGGGCTCCTGGTGGTATTTTTATGCACTTGTTCTGCTGCAAAAATGTCCCTTCCTTATACAGGCAACTCCAAGAGTGATCTCCTAGTGAGCCTACATGATGGGGATACAAATTAGAGCAAGAACTAATAAATTACAATTCTTAAAGCTCTGTGGGCCTCAGAAAGATGAAATCTGTGTTACCTCTGTATACTTAACTTTGGGATTCATTTCATTTCTTGTTTTGAAAATGAAGGAATGTGTTTCCCTCGTGAGTAACTGGTTTTATGAACATACATGACAGTTTGCTTGGCAAGAGCTTGCAAAAAGCTAAAAGAGCTGGAGGGAAGCACAGATGGAAGCTAGTGCTGTCCTGGTTGATTAAAGGTGAGTGGTTGTATCTGTGCACCTAGAAAATGAAAGGCAGGTAATGGCTGGAGAGATGAGCTGTTCCTAGCGCCTGTATGATGCTGTATCTCCTCAGCAGATTGGATTTCTGCTTCTCTCAGGCTAAACAAGAAACTTAAGCAGACCAAAAGCTGCCTGTGGCAGCCTAGCCTGATCTATTTATAGTCCTTCCCCCTCTTGCTGAAGACTGGCACCTTGCCTCTGCAGCCTGGTGGCTGAAGAGCTAAAGTGTGTTCTAAATAAAGTCATAATGCATCAGGGATGTAATGCACAGGGCCAAATCTTCCCTGACGCAGCACTGAGCAGTGCTCTGGAAAACCCCTGCCTCGCCCAGGGCAGGGAATGGAATGTGCTGCCGAGTTTGGAGTGACCACATTTAACAAGTGTATCTGCTTGGCAGCTATGGCTTGTTTCCTGTGCAAACCATTCCTGTATGCTCATGGTAGAGAAAAATCTGTTTATGGGCATGACTGCAGCCAGAATATAGGTATGTGTTACACAGTTTTTTGGTTTGTGTCTCTTTTTTTTTTTTGTGCTTTTTTTTTTTTTTAACCAGGGGTTGCCCAAATCCACAGCTGTTACAAATCAGGTTTGGGGGTTTTTTCACACCATTGAATTTCACCATTTGTACAGGTCCTTGGAAATTCCAGTACTTCAGAGTTTCTGTGCAGGTAGTCTATATTTGGCTTACAACACATAGTTTTCATCACCAAAACCAAAAAGTAATTTACAGCTTAGCCATGACTTGGACTGAATTTTAAGCAGAGTACAGACAGTTTTAAGTCTGTATGGGTAGCTACAATACACTGTCAAGTCACAGCACACGGTCAAGGTGGGTGAAACATCACCTATTGTCTCTGATTTTCCAAAGTTCAGCTGTCATACAGAAGGTATTAAAAATCAGAATCAGCAACAAAAAGAGCCCTGATTGAAGAAAGGACTGAGGAAAAAGTGAAGTAGCCTGCCAGCGTTTGAGAATTTACCCAATGAAGTTAGAATGGCTCATGTGAGAACTGTACTAGTTTACCATTATTTACTGCTTGAGCCTTTCAAGTTAGTGACTGTAACTGTGAAGGGCAGAGTTGAAGGAATAAATGGCAAACCTGTAAGGTGCACAGCATATACTGACATTTGGAAGTGCATGTGCCTCTTCACAACCACCAATTCTGTGGGGGATATCATGCACAGAAGGAAGACAGAATTCCATGGAAAAAGAAAGACATCTGTACTCCAGTGATAACTTCAGAGAAAGCAGATACAGATTGTCAATACAGTTCAGCTCATCTTCCCTAAATTATTGCCACCAAATAGATTTGATAGCAAACAGGGACTGTTTGGCTAAACTGACTGATCTGTAATTAAGAAGCTGTTAACTTGTGGCCTGCATATTCATCACTGTAATGAAGTTGTCTAAAGTTGGTATCGACAAACTGCCAGGAAAATACATTGATTTACTCCCTTTTTCCCCCTGTTATTAAGCCTGCATTTTCTTGCTCCTGTTGCTGTTAATGTGGAATTAACAGTAGTAAGCACTCTGAGCAGAACAACTACTCACTCCTCAAAGAATGTTCAGACCACAGTCTGTATGTCTACTATGTATTTAAAGCTTCTGTGCATGCAAGATATTTTGTAGTAGCAAACTCAAGTCCCAGTACTTTGAGCGAGGGCAGCTGTTGACTCAGGCACAAGCCAAGAACCAAATCCCTTGGAGTGCAGTGTAAAGCATGGCTGAGCAACTAACTGCCTGTGGCAGGGCAGGTTCAGCCCAAAGGAAAGACCAGATGGGATTTCTGTGGAACTGGGCCAGAGCTCTTTGGTGATGTGGCCAGTTCTAGCCTTGGCTGCAAAATGTTTCCATTCTTTGCTGGCTGTTTAGGGAGTTTCTCGTGGCCCAGCCTGCCCTTGCAGTTGCACGGCATTGTCCACAGAGGACACTGGAAGTGTTCATTAAGTGTTGCTTGATGGCTGCAAGAGTATCTAGGGTGTCACAGGCAGTGAGTAGCTGCCACATTCTGGCCTGCCACTTCCTCAGCCACCAACAAGGCAGTCAGCAGAGAAGTTTTGCAGGATCCTGCAGGAAAGGAGATCACAGCAGTGTATCTCTTCCCTATATGACTCTTCTGTTTATACTCTTAAATAGCTGATCTGGGCCAAGTAGCCCAGTACTTTGCTGGTATAATTCAGGACTGTAGCATCAGCAGGAGCTGCTCCTAATAGGTAGCCTGTGTGTGGCAGCCCTGCTTTGGAGACCAGCTCAGTTTAACTGTATGGTCACATGCTGTGTCAGTCTCTGAGCCAAAGAAGTCCATTGCTGTTTAGCTTAATCCAGATACAGCCTCTGGGACTTATGTAGTTGTTTCAGTTTTCTTTACTTCCAAGAGGTCTCATCCCGTCCTGCCTGTTGTCACAATTCACAGGGAAGGCCAACAAGGCAGATATCCTCATGGGAATCTGCTATAGACCACCCATCCAGGATGAAGAGGCAGATGAAATATTCTATAAGCTGCTGGGAGAAGTCTCACAATTGCTAGTCCTAGTTCTCATGGGGGACTTCAGTTTATCAGATGTCTGCTGGCAATACAATTTAGCAGAGATAAAACAGTTAAGAAAGTTCCTAGAGTGCAGGGCTGAACAGAGAGTTTTGTCTGGAACTCAGTGTAAAAAAAAAGAGTTTACGACCTATGGAAGAAGGTACAGGCCACTCAGGTGGACTACAAGGGTGTCATGAGTTTATGCAGGGAGAGAATGAGAAGGGCCAAAGCCCAGCTAGACTTAATCTGGCTACAGCCAGACAATAAAAAAGTCCTTCTATAAATATATTAGCGACAAATGGAGGGCTAAGGAGAATCTCCATCATTTATTTGATACCAGCGGAAACTGACAAAGGCTGAGGATAAAGGCTGAGGTACTTAATGCCTTCTTTGCCTCAGTCTTTAGTAGAAGACCACAAGTCTTACAAGGAGCAGCTGATGGAGTTGGGGGTGTTTAGCCTGGAGAAAAGAAGGCTCAGGGGAGACCTTATCAGTCTCTACAGCTACCTCAAAGGAACATTGTAGTGAGGTGTGGGTCAGCCTCTTCTCCCAAGTAACACGTGACAGGACAAGGGGAAATGGTCTCAAGTTGCACTAGGGGAGGTTTAAATTGGATATTAGGAAAAATTTCTCCACTGAAAGGGTGGTCAGGAAAGTGGTGGAGTCATCACCCCCCAAGGTATTTAAAGGACGTGTTACTGTGGTGCTTAGAGACATGGTTTACTGGTGGACTTGGCAGTGCTGGGCTAGTGGTTGGACTCGATGATCTTAGAGGTCTTTTCAATCTGAAACAATTGTATGATTGATTATATGATTCTTAATCATGGCAGTGAAGCTGAATATTTTTCATCAATATGAAAAGCCCATCAGCAACATAAATAAAACAAGCACAGGCAAGCTCTCCTAGGTTGCTTGGGATTTTAAGGTTATGAAACATTTAAGGCATTCTCTGGAGCCAGAGGATGTGTGGGTTGCAGAATGGCAGTAAGGCCCACAGAACTGCATAGCAATAGAGACCTGATGGGACCTTTTTGTGTGGCAGTGACTCAGAAATAGCTCAGCCTGTTTACCAGCTTGCACTGTATCAGCTGCCCACTGTTAGACTGACTGTTACAGACTTGCAGTTGAAATTACACTTTTTTTCAAGTAAATTCCTAGTTAAGTCTCCAAGTCCCCACTGCTTCCAGTTCTTTCTCATAAAGGAGGAGGCTGCTGCCATTAAAACCCACCACTGGCAAAATTTGTGTTTCGTAACATATCAAGGACCTGATTTTTTGTGCAAACATTTCCATCCACATAGAAATGCTACTTTATCTTCACTTTGCACAGATGTCAGTGACTACATGTGACACAGAACCTTAAGCTGTTTTTATTAGTGGAATTGCTGGGAGGGCTAAGGGACCTGTCCCCTCCTGCTCCTTTCCCTGTGTCACAGAGCATAGTGGAACTGTGCACCTCTTCTACAGCTGTTGTAGCTGTTGCTGGCTTGCATCATGCTGGCGTGTTGCTCCAGCCTGTCCTGCATCTGTCTGCCAGAAATTATCCTCCACTAGCAATGTCCTCTCTGTACTAAAGGTTTTTTCCTCCTTCTCTCTTCATCTTTTGTCTTCTGCTTATTGTCTAAGGTTTCTGAGGAGAGATAATCTTCTCATGAGTGTTTCCAGCTTGGAGCACCATGAGCCTTAAGTTTGTAGGCTGCACTGCCACAACAATGAAAAATAACAATAAAAGGTAGGTGCAGCTAATGAAATCCATTCAGTTCAGTTGCATCCCAAGCTAAACCTTTCATTTCTGGTCATCAGTCTTCTGGCAGAGATGACAGAAACTCTCCTTCATGTTTCTTTCTGGCACAGCTCAACCAGGCAGGATTTTGTGGCCTGCTCAGCAGATGTGAGGGACAGACCCTCCTGTCTTGCAGAAATGTGTGGTGGCACAGGCCTGTGGCATCTTCATATCCAGCAGTGTTTTCCCTTCCTGACATTTGTGTTTGCTTCCTCCTGCATCCTGCTGTTGTAGAGTGTATAAGAAACATAACAGCAGCCACACTGGGTTAGACCAAAGAGTCTTCCAGTCCCATATCCTGCCTCTTCAGGGACCATGTGCAGATAAATAAGTATGTAAGAACACTTTAAAATGACAAATACGATTCAGGTCCTAAGTTTGATTTACTCCTAAAGTTGTCCTAGGCTTCCTGCTACAATAAGGTTGGAGTATAAAATATATGGCTCTATTGAATATATGCACAGAAGCTAACAAGTGAGACTCATGGAATGCTAATGCATTTAAAAACGAACTTCAATTTATAATACAATTTACTTCTACAATCTTAGTAAGAGAGACAGCCATAAAAAAATTACAGCTTTACATACTAATTGGAAAAAATGCAATCTTAGAGCAGTATAAGAACAAATACTCTACACATGGTAGATTGCATTCAATTTATTCCACAGTTTCCATATATAAATGCATATAACCTAATAGATATATTTATATACATTCAGCGAATAAAGCTTTGTATGTAAAGTAACCAGATATGGTACCCAGCACTTCACCACATCCTGTCATTTAATCCAGTTGGCATGAACACAAGCTCTTTTGATCTGTACTAACTATCACTATCTCAGTGTAGATCTCATCCTCCCTATCTGTTATGTTAAAAAAGCTTTAATCAGAGGGTTTAAGCTAGTCTTATTGAATTATATTATTTTTCCTCCCTAAAACAAAGCTCCATCAAGCTCAGTTTCCTTCTTTCCATGTACTTTTACATCTGTATTTTGATTAGAAATGTTATGTTTTCAAAAGGGAAAAGAGTCTGTGTTTAGTAGGTTTAAAGCCATTTTAATTTAATTTGAGTGCAGAAAAAAAAAACGCATTTCCAGTGTGTTTGAACTGAAAGGTGAGTCTAAGTTCACCTGGGCTTAGGCTGCCACATACACTGTCCCTAAATTCAGCAAACTGTGTCACAACATGGAAGATTTTGGAGGTTACACTTCTTTTCCGCTCTCCTAATGTCACTGCTACAGGTTTCTTAGTTCCTGAAGATGTGAAACATCCCTTTGGGTCAGCCTCAAGACTCTCTTCCCCTTATTAACCTATCTAGTAGGTAAGAAAAACAAACCTGGCAGCCAGATACCTTGGGCTCTCTTTCTGGACTCACCATCTGCATCATAATAAATCACTGTAAAATCTCTCTCCCTGCTCTCCCTCCCTGCATATGTCTGGTTTCAGTAGAACTCAGGCAGAGACATAAATTACCATAAACATGCCATCGAGCCAAGCAGCTGCCTGTCACTGTCCTTTTGTTTGTCTTCTGATTTACCAGAGCAAACATCAGGTACTTGCCCCTTTTCCACCGAGGAGCAAGTGCATGTCAGCAGGCAGGTACTGGTGAGCAGATGGATGCTCAGGCTTCAGCTTACTCCTGCTACACCCTCTTCTGGTAACTTGCTGGTCTGCCCACACATCAGATTGCAAATTCATTAAGCTGCAAAGAAACAGGCCTCACAGACAGAAGACGCCTATCCCAGAATGCCCAAGGTGGCTGAGACCCTTCAGACATGTACTACACATACTAACACCTCCCAAACTGGTCTGCTCACCCTAACCTAAGATTTTAAAAGCTACTGTCTCATGCTCTGCTTTTTAATGGCATTGGCCATAGCTTGATTTTAAACATGCTAGGCCAGGAACGGTTAATAAATGGTCTGCAGCTCAGGTTACACAGATGCAGACTAACAAGTCTGGAATGGTTTAAAATGGGATATTGCACAAGCTTAGACAGTTTAAATGCAACCTACAGAGGCAACACCGAATTTCTTAGTGTACCTTCAACACAGCATAGCTGTACTCTTACTGACTTAGTCTCATTTAAGTCTGCATTGGTTTAGCATTTTCAGTATGGTTGCTGAATCTCTAGAGGTTTAAGACAGACACTGACAGTATAAAAGGGAGTGTTCTCTGTGTTTAGATGTACTGGCTTCCAAGTAATTGGTAGAAAGGGCTTATAGTGGACACCTGATAAAAGTGTCTGCTTAGAATGGCTGAATTACTTAACAAAGTACCTCTGGTGCTCTCATTAAGACTCACATTAAAAGGTCAAAGAGAGTGATTGGTGTCAGAGGAAGCTGGACTTGCAGACAGAGCAATTCTATTGCTTTATTTTCTCCCTTAGGATGACTGTAGATGCCTCACACAACCACCTTTCACTTTTGGTCTGATTTGAGAGTCTGTATTTTTATCCTGCTGATGATGTATTAACCCTTTTGTTACAAGTAGCTTCTAGCAACCTTCTTTATATTCACACCAGAAGAATCTAGGCTATATTTTTACTCACCTTGTCTTCTGCATGAGCATCCCCTAAAGCTCAGCAGCATTGTTTCTGGCAGGTGGAGTTGCCACAGCTGCTCTGTACATCAGGCTCTGGTGCTTTGCATGACCCAGGCTATATAGTGATTCCAGTGACTACAGGATTTGGCCTCCACATCTGCTCCACAAAGAACATTGACTCCACGGGAGTCATTATGTAGTATGTACAATGAATGAGATACATCATGATAAAGCAGTATTTATGTTAAAGATGCCTGTAACTTTGACTGCTTTTGAGAAAATATTCAGGATTGTTTTTGTTGTTTTGGGAATGATAGAGAAAAATCAACAGTCATTCATAGGCCTCTCAAATGAAATGGTTTCCATTAAGTACCAGATGGCAGTATAGCTTTTCTTGGGTAGATTTTTGTACAGATATCCATATATAAAATAATAATATATTTTCAGAGTGGCACCAGCATAAAACAATTGAATTATATGAGCTGTATCTCAATCAGATTTTGGCTGGGATAAATGTAAATTCTTAACTCCTCACTCTCTGCTCTTGAAAACCAAACAAGCAGCATAGCCATTTTAAGCAGAAAACAAATGCTTATGTACCTAATAATTATCTGAGTAGACTGCCTTGAGAAATTCCAAGACTCATGGCACCCTGTAGCAACTCAAGTTAACTGAACAAAAGTATAAATTTGTAGTAGTATGGAGCCAGTAGTAGCAAATCTATAACAAATGTAAACCAGTAGAAGGAGACAGAGCCACACTGTATGATCAGGAAACACAGAGTACAACCTGTACTGCATTAGTGCTCTACGTGGTTACAATCTACTACAAACAGAGCTGGCTGAATCTGAGCATTGATTAGCATGTGCTGCATTTTCCTTTGATCTTGTAATTGAAACAAAATATTGGATTTAGGAAATAAGACTCTGGCAACAACTTCTACCTCGCATTTGGTAAATCAATTAGTCTATCAATCAACTTCCCTCTCTGTATTTCCCAACCTGTGATGTGTGAATACTGAGGTAAGAATGAACTAAGCAAATGTTAAGAGTTCTGTCATCCTTGTAGACACCTGACGCACTGGAACTGCAAAGTATTGTTCTATTTAGGAGTGCAGGTCTTGCTAATTCTCTGCTGCCTTTCAGACTTGCATTTCTGAACTTTTGGGAAAAAAACCCCTCTCCTAAATTCCCTTTCACTTACAGTGCATAATTCAGTAGTTGTACTAGTAAAAGTGAACATTAGAAAATAATTAAGACTGTGGTTTTTGAAAATAAGAAATGGCTATTAAAATTCAGTGAAACATTATAATATTACACCAAAATATTAGCTGACAGTAGGGATACCATTCCCTACCCCAGTGATTCTGCTATCTGTATGTGTGTCCCACATACAGCTGAAAGGCTCCTAAACTATCCCTGTGTTTGCTGCTTTCATAATACTGTTATAAAAAACCCCAAAACTTGTCTTGCTTTTGCAGACATTTTTGGCTGAAACTGAAAACCTAAACCTCCAAATCTCCTGGAGGAAAAGGAGACGACAAGATGTAAACAAGTAACTACTCCATCTGAAGATCTTCAGATATGCTTCCAGTTGGGAGTAAGGAGAAAGACTCTCATTCGCAGTTCATACTGATTTAATTAGAACAGACATAGTATAGCACTTAGATATAAACCAGCTTATCAAAAGGAAGCTCATTTTTGCAGTATTTTAAATGGCATCGAAGGAACAGAGAGGTGCACTGGAGCTAGATAAGACCCCAAACTTCTCCCCCCTACAAATACACTTCCACTTTCCCCAGCTTTGAACTTATCCTTCTCCAGGCTGGACCTGTTTTTCTCTTCCTCTAGAAACCCTGATGCTGAGGAAGCCAGCTCAGCACATTCCCTTCAGGCAACCAGCCACGACTTAATCAGCCACATACACACTCCCGTGTAACCTATAGTTGAGAGCAGGCTCTCTTCAACCACGCTGAAGAATTCCAGTGATTTTATCTTAATCTGCCTTTGAGGGGATAGGCTGCAGCCTTGAGTTACAATAAGCTTCAGATGAGGTTGTGAACAGAAAGGAGGTGAAAGAGGTCTTTGGCAAGTAGTGCCAATGCTTCTGATGCAAATACTGACTTCTGTTTTACTATTTATCAGAATCTAAGTCTGTAAAATGTGGATCTTGTCTTCAGGAGCCACAGATGTGTTGGTATAATCTTCCACAGACAGCTCTTGCAGTGCAAAAATATTGCATTTTGAACCCAGATTTATTTGCTGAAATCTTTTTAGAATCCTAGAATGTTTTGGGTTGGAAGGGACCTTAAAGATCAACTTGTTCCAACAACCCTGCCATGGGCAGGGACAGCTCCCACTAGAGCAGGTTGCTCAGAGCCCCATCCAGCCCAGCCTTGAACACCTCCAGGGATGGGGAGTGCACAGCCTCTCTGGGCAACCTGTGCCAGTGCCTCACCACCTTCACAGGGAAGAGTTTCTTCCCAATATGTAATCTAAAAATACTCTCTTTTAGTTTTAAGCCATTCCCCTTGTCCTGTCACTACATGCTCTTGTAAAAAGTCCCTCTCCATCTTTCCTGTAGGCTTGTTTCAGGTACTGGAACACCATGATTAGGTCACGCCTAAACCAGCCTGAAAAATCCCAATTCCCATGCAGGAGAGGTGCTCCATCCCTCTCATCAACTCGGTGGCCTCCTCTGGAGTCGAGGAGAAATCCAGTGGAAAACACAACCAATAATGCTATTGGAAACCAACCCTCGCGCGAGGGCGAGGCGAAAGTGTGCAGCCTCAGGCAGGGGGGACCTCTGCTAGGGGACCACCTCCTGAACCCAGGTAGTGCCTCGCTGTTTTCCCCGGAAGCAACTGGAAGAGTTTAGGAACAGCTGGAAACGTGTCGTGCCAGCTGTTTACCCCCTCGACCCGGAGGAGCCGGCTGGGGGACAGAGCGTTCCCTGGCCTGAAAGAGCACACGCACACACACAGACAGACACACACACAG
>NW_008684357.1:572-960 GCF_000695815.1 Acanthisitta chloris | reverse complement strand
CGTGGGCGACGTGGCCAAGGACCTGGGACTGCAGCTGCCGGCAATCAGCGAAGGCAGCGTGCATATCATAGACAGAGGTAGGAAGCAGTATTTTGCTCTTCACGGGAAGACGGGACATTTAGTGACGGTGGAGAGGATTGACAGAGAGCAGCTGTGCCGGTTGGTGGGGCAACGTGTGCTGCGCTGTGAGCTGATAGTAGAGGGTGAGATGCAGGTTTTTGGAATAGAAGTAGAAATCATGGACGTTAACGACAATACTCCCAGCTTCCGTGAGGCAGAAACGGAACTGAGAATGAGCGAGACAACAGCCCCTGGCTCACGGTTTCCACTTGCCAGGGCTCACGATCCTGACTCGGGCCGAAATTCCCTGCAGAAGGACGAGCGGAGC
>NW_008684357.1:0-464 GCF_000695815.1 Acanthisitta chloris | reverse complement strand
GGGGCGAGTGACGGCGGCGATCCGGCACGGACGGGCACAGCGCGGATTCGGGTGACGGTGCTGGACGCGAACGACAACGCGCCCGTGTTCAGCCAGTCGGAGTACACGGTGCGTGTGCCGGAGGACGTGCCCGTGGGATCCACCATCGTCACCGTGACGGCCACCGACCCGGACGAGGGCATGAACGGGGACGTCGAATACTCAATGAAGAAAGCGACAGATCTGGCATTGGATATTTTCCAGCTGGACGCCCACTCGGGAACGATCACACTCTTGCGGAGGCTGAACTTCGAGGAAGGCGATTCTTACGAATTGAAGGTGCAGGCACATGATGGTGGAGCGCTTTTCGACACTGCTAAAGTCGCGGTCATTGTGACAGACGTAAACGACAACGCGCCCGAACTGATAGTATCGTCGACGCTGAGTGCCATATCTGAGGATGCCCCGGCGGGGACGGTGGTGGC
>NW_008684356.1:0-7234 GCF_000695815.1 Acanthisitta chloris | reverse complement strand
AGGGGCACAATCAGCATTGTCCTTGTTAAACTTCATATGGCTAATTTATGTCTTGCTATAGAAGAGATTGGATTAAAGATGAGGAACCAAAGCACTTTTTATGAGATGTGTTTGCTGCTGTTCTTATATTTGAGCTGTTTTCATGCTAATCATACAACCATCAAGGTTGGTTCCTCTAAGATCACCAAGTCCAACCACTGAAAAAAAATAAAATGTAGTTTTCTACTGCAAAAAAAGAAACAACCAATGCAGAGATCTTTTCTGAGCACTCAGAAGCACATGGGACAGCTTGCAATGAACTATCTGGAAGGAAATCCCCTCTGCACAGACTGGCAGTGCAGTGAGAACACATCTGGGATGTGTCATACCTCCCATGCAACTGAAGAACTGATGGGAAGCAGGGGAAAAGCATGGCACAGCCAAAGCTCTGCAGTTTGGACTGTTCCCAGGGATCCAGTAAATGGATTTCAGTTGCAAAGCTCAGTGCTGCAGGGACTGGAAGAGCCTGTGGTTCAGCTCACCTTGTGGTTGCCTACAATCGTTGTGGTTGTCTGCAAGGACAGGCCAGCAGCAGCTTCTCTTTTAGACAAAACCTCTATTTACAGCCCCACCAGAAAAGAGAGAGGAGGGGGAAGAGCGAGAGAGGGTGAGGGATTAAGACAAAGTAAGAGGAGGAGAATGAACTCCTTGAGATCGTCTGTCTCTGCACAGAGGGTCCCCAGGGAAAGGACCCTTCTTGCTTTCCAGATCTATCTTGTTATCTACTCATCCATCTTGCCACCTATTCTGGGATCATTTCCAAGGGTCACAGCAATGGCTGTGATTTATGCAATATAGGTCAGGACCTATTTAACAGCTTACAAAGGAGCCCCCCCCTTTCCCTGTTCTCCCTCTGGCTCTTGGTGCTGAGAAAATAGGTCAGAGGCAGGCAGTGGGGGGGATTAATCATTTCTTCTGGCAACTGCTGGGAAAAATATTTTCAGTTCCATTTAATCATAAAGGTTTTTAATTAGTGAGTTTGCAATTTCTAATGCACAGCTTATAAGCTCTTGTGGAAAGGGGCAGATTCCTGGAAGGAGAAATTTCCTGCTCCTCACCACCCCTGGGCTGCATGGATGAAGTTCAGCAGCCAGGCAGAGCCTGGTAGGTCCTGGGACCAACATCTACATGGACTTCAGGTGTCTCAGCAGCCACACAACTCCATGCCCATGGGATGGACACCCTGGCACAACCCAGACTGAAATCCTTCTGCTTGATGGGCAGGGAGGTTGTGGAAGGGGCATATTCCTTAGGATTGAAAGAGCCAGAGACCTGGCCAGGGAATAAGATGAGCTTTAAGGTGCCTTCCAACCCAAAGCAGTCTGGGATGATGACCAGGACAGAGAGCACATCAGCCCCAGCAGGATGAAATGCCAGGGAACCCTTCACACTGAATCCATAGTGAAGTCTGGACCATCCAGGGGAGCATGGCACAGCTTCTCCCTCCTACGACACAGCCCCAGGATGCTAAACACATGCCAAACTCACCTTTGACGTACATGCACCCAGGGACAGCATTCCATAACATCTCCAAGCCTGGACACTCAGTGAATGTGCTCCAGCCTGGGATTGGATATTCCCCACCATCCCCATACCCCACTGATGCCCCAGGAAGGGAAAATCAGCCCCCGGACCTTGGCTACTAGCTCTCCCTTCAATGGGCCCACCTCCAGGTGCTGGAGAGGTGAAGGGAGAAGCTCCTCTGAATGGTTCTCCTTCCACACTTGGGTCACTGGAAGCACCACTAGACTCCAAAGGGCTGACAGCCACTGTCACCCACATGGCCAAAGGCAGCAAGGGAAGTAACCTATGGATCACCCAACTGCCATACACCGTCAAGTGAAGCTTTGCACCCCTCCTCTCCCCAAACCCCTGGGGGTGACCCCTGCAAGGTCCTGCAGTACCTTCTCGTAGTACTGCAGCTCATAATCCAGGATGACTCCGTTGGGCTGGTCAGGCTGGGACCAGGAGAGGGTGATGCTGTCCACAGTGCGGCTCACCTGGTGCATGATGGACACAGCAGAAGGAGCTGCAAGAGAGAGAGCAAGAGAGGACCTCAGTCAGACACCTGCACAGGAAGGACCTGCAGCCACAGCTGGAGAAGGGCAAGTGGGAATTCATTTCCAGCACTGGAAGGGATGGCCAAGGGTTAGGAGATCCTGGATTTTGCTGTTTGCAGAAAGCAGTTAGAGGAGAAAAAATGGTTCTGCTGAGTTTGCAATTAGAATTAGAGAATCATAGAGTGTTAAGGGGTTAGAATGGAGATTAGAGATCATCTAGCCCCAACCCCCTGCCCTGGGCAGGGACATCTCCCACCAGAGCAGGTTGCTCAAGGCTTTAGCCAACCTGGCTGTGAACACTGCCAGGGCTGGGGCAGCCACAGCCTCCCTGGGCAACCTGGGACAGTGTCTCACCACCCTCACAGGGAAAAACCCTCTTCCTGATCTCTAAATTTCCCTCTTTCAGTTTCTCCCCATTCCTCCTTGTCCTGTCCCTGCAGTTCCTAACACAGAGTCCCTCTGCAGCTTCCCTGGAGCCCCTTCAGCTCCTGGCAGGTTGCTCTGAGGTCTCCACACAACCTTCTCTTCTCCAGGCTGAACAGACCCAACTCTCTCAGCCTGTCCTCACAGGGAAAGTGCTCTAGTCCTCTGATCAACTTCGTGGCCTCCTCTGGACTTGCTGCAACAGTTCCATGCCCTCCTGCTGTCAGGGGAACCAGAACTGTGTGCAGCAATTCTGGTGGAGCCTGGTGCTATAAAGCCAGGCTGATAAAGTTGGGGCTGAAAACACTTGGGGCAGAAAACCAGCTAATTTCAGGGCAAAATGAGCCCAGGGTTGGAGCAAACACAGCATTGTTCTCCTGGAAAAAGCCTAGTAAGATGCAACCCTCCCTGTGGGGCATCAGGGGCAGGGACACAGCATGGAGCTGACACCTCCCTGGGGAACTTGAGCAGCTCTGATCCAGCTTGCTTAGAGTTCCTAAGATCTTGCATAAAGACCCAGGTGTTAGAAGTTTCCCCCACAATTGGTGACTGCTGTGGAGTGGGGCAGGTGAGCCTGGGCTGCTTTCAACCAGTTGGATCAGGTATCTGCTATAGACCTCACTGTGGTCTGCAACATCCTCAGGAGGAGCAGTAGAGAGGCAGCACCATCTCTGCTCTCTGGGACAGGGACAGGAGCCAGGGAATGGCTGGAGCTGTGTCAGGGGAGGGTTAGGTTGGATATCAGGCAGAGGTTGTTCCCCCAGAGGTGTTTGGGCACTGAACAGCTCCCCAGGGCAGTGGTCACAGCCCCAAGGCTGACAGAGCTCCAGGAGTGTTTGGCCAATGCTCTCAGCACAGGGTGGGTTGTTGGGGTGTCTGTGCAGGGCAGGGGTTGGACTGATGATCCTCGTGTGTCTCTTCCAGCTCAGGACAACCTGTGCTTCTCTGGTTCCAGGTATTGTTACAGAGATGCCCCAGCACTGCAGGGATCAGCTGAGCTGCCCACTCTGACACACAAGGATAGCTGTGCTACCTTCTCTCTACTGCCCCTGAGACAGGTGAGCCAAACACGTGTCCTTGCCCACCCTGTGCTCAGCCTGCCAAGAGCACTGCCCACACATCCACCTCAGTCTGAGGCCCCACCAGAGCTCCAGCCCAACCCTGCAGAGTGCTAACTGCAGCTGAGCATTAGCCTGGCACGTCTGCCAGCACAGCCTCCCTGCTCCAGCAGCTTCAGGGCAGAAGGGGAAGCCTCAGGGGTGGGAGAGGACTGGAGAGTGGTAGCATGAAAGCTTCCCCATCACTTGCATGCCAGGCCTGGTTACAAATGGATGCAGAGAGCTTTGCAGTCAGATGGGCTTTTACCAGGTCCAACCCTTTCAATATTTCATGGAAGAACAACTCATTTGACAGCTCAGAAAGAGCTCAGAGGAGCAGTGCACAAAGCAGGGCACCTCTCCCTCATCTCCAGCCTGCCTCCCCTTGGCATCACAGGCAGTGCAGGAACTGTGCCAGCTGGGATTGCAGGGGTAGGACTGTGGTGCTTGGACCAGAGTGGCTGCAGCATGTTCCTGCACATCACTGTGATCAATTCCAGCTGAGCAAAGCCTCAAATACACCAACACAAGCCATTTTTTCTCAGGCACCTTCTGCCTCTTCATTGCTGCTTTGCTGGGCTCAGAGCACTGCAGCTCCAGAGTGTCCCATGTCTGTGTGCCAAGGGGTCTGGATTCAGAGCACTGCAGCTACAGAGTGTCCCATGTCTGTGTGCCAAGGGGTCTGGAACCAGAGCACTGCAGCTCCAGGGTGTCCCATGTCTGTGTGCCAAGGGGTTGGATATGGGATTAGCCTCAGCAGAGTGTTCTTGAGCTCTAGTTTTGTCCAGAACTTACTAAAACAATGAAGGCAGAGAACTTCCATCATTAGAAGTGCTCAAGGGCAGGTTGGACAGGGCTTGGAGCAACCTGGGCTAGGAGAAGGTGTCCCTGCCCACGGCAGGGGGTGGAATGGGATGAGCTTTAAAGTCCTTCCAGCCCAAACCAGTCTGGGATTCCACGTTTCTAGAGGAATGTGTCCCTGCCCACAGGCCCCTTAAAGGTTCCTTCTGACCCAAAGCACTCTATGATTCAAACAGAATCCAAGGCTAAAGTGCCACCCCTCCCAACACCAACCCCTCCATGGATCTTTGGATAAGCCAAGCTCCATTACCCACCAGTCTGAAACTGTCTCACCTCAGCCCTGCCCTTGCTCCATGGCAAACAGCACTGCTTCCCTCCCACCGTCATGTCCCAGTCCCACTGCTTCAGGCCACATATTTACCAACTCCTTGGGAATAGTTTCTCATGCTGGTGTTAAGATAAAACACAGGTAACATTTCAGGAGCCTGTCAGCTCTTGCCAGAGCTTGCAGCTTCCTTGTTGACACAGATTTTAGAGGACAGCTGCAATTTTCAAGACAAACATCTCTCTCTCTCTCTGGAGAAAAGCCCTGGGAGGAAGATGTGACCATGCTGTGGATGCCCTGCAGCAGGGATGGGACTGGACTGAGGGCACACAGCCTGTGGTCTCTGCTCTGGGAACTGATCCCACACTCAGACAGGGCTATTCCACATGAACACACACACCTGCCCCAGCACACAACTGGGATGTGCAAATGTGCCATAATCTAGACACAGGTTCAATGAGTGGTCTTGCAACTGGAGAAACTCCTCAGCTTTGGGTCCCTCTGGGTAGAGTCAGGTCCCTGGGGATGCTCTTACAATCACAGCATGTTAAGGGGTGGGAATGGAGCTTAGAGCTCATCCAGCCCCAACCCCCTGCCCTGAGCAGGGACACCTCCCACCAGAGCAGGTTGCTCAAGGCTTTAGCCAACCTGGCTGTGAACACTGCCAGGGTTGGGGCAGCCACAGCCTCCCTGGGCAACCTGGGACAGTGTCTCACCACCCTCACAGGGAAAACTTCTGCCTAATATCTGATCTAAATTTCCCTCTTTCAATTTGTACCCATTGCTCCTTGTCCTGTCACTGCAGCTCCTAACACAGAGTCCCTCTGCAGCTTCCCTGGAGCCCCTTCCGCTCCTGGCAGGTTGCTCTGAGGTCTCCACACAACCTTCTCTTCTCCCACTTCCATGCACTTTGCACAGACCTGGGAGTAAACAGGTTCTGCAAGGCACCTCCTGCTTCTCCAGGCTCCAGTGAGGAAGCTGCACAAGGTATCAGCTAGAGCAAAGTGTGTGTGACTCATCTGTGCCCAGCCATGGCCCAGCTGCGGCAGACCTGATGAACCTGCCCTCATCTGGCTCAGGAAAATCCCAACTGGATGAGGTGAGGCTCATCTGCGGAGCCTTAATGAGGCAACTAACTGTGCTGCATGGTGGGAGGTGAGATGAATGACTACAGCAACTTCAGGGCTTTTCCTGCACCTGGAGCAAGGGAGTGGCTGTGGGTCAAACGGAACCCCTTCACATTGCTTTTCCTCAGTCACTGCTGCTGTGATCACAGACAACAGGGCAGTATAAGGGAATGAAAGAACAAGAAGGTTTAGGTCACAAGTGACCTCTGGATGCTTCTGGTCCAATTGGCTGATAGAGGAATTCCAAACTGAAATTTTATGAGGTTCAGTAAGGCTCAGTGTTAGTCCTGCCCTTGGGACACAACAGCCCATGCAGCTCCAGGCTGGGGGAGGAGTGGGGACAGAGGTGTTGGTCACAAAGGGACTTGGCATTGCTGGTGGCACAGCTCAGTGTGAGCCTGGTGCAGAGTTCTGGGGGTCAGGGATGGGTTGGGACTGTATGTCTGAGTTTGAAGCCAGTTCAGTGGAGTCAGGCACTCCTGACTTCACTGAACTGGAGTAAGAAGTCTAGTAAGAAGGAAAAGCTTCAGCTGGACAGTGACAGCAATGCCCAGGCATCTGAGTGTGCCCTGTGACACCCAGAGGAGGTCAGACACAGACTGTCCCTGCTCTCAGAGCCTGAGTCACCCTGAGATGTCACCTGTGAAGGTGTGAGCAGATTTCTCCCCAGGGTGTCTCCAGGTGTAGGTGTGCAGTAACCACACAGAACATAAAAAGAGCTTCATTGCACATGGAATGTGGAATGGATGGAAACACTTCTCATGCCCGAACCCCTTGAGCCTCAAATTCACAGGAGACAAAAAGAATCCTTCCAGCCCCTGAAAGGCACTTTTCTATATCCTCTTTATCTGGAATGGCCTCAGATTCCTCAGATTCCTCTTAGTGGAGCCTTGTGGCTTTTCCAAATTGCTGGAGAAATAAACCAAGCCCAAACCACCAGTGGAGTGTAAAACAAGCTTAATGCAAATCCACTCAGGTACAAAGCCCATGTGTCTCACAGGATGACCCCTCTGGGGCAGCAGCACGGGAGGGATGTGAGGGACACCTCCATGGTCATCATCCCGAGCTCCTGCATGGCCACACAGCTCTGAGCACAGCCAGACCCTGCCCAGACTGGCCTGGGGCCTCAGCAGGTTACCTCAACCCCCTGGGAGCTGAGCAGACCTCCCTGGCTCAGGAGCAGCTCTGCAGGATCAGGCTGAGGGTGCTGACAGCTCTGCTTGTCCCCAGCCCACACAGTGGCAAGAAGCTGCCTGAGCTCAGGAGCTGGAGACACTTGGGAAGCAGAAGGCTCCAGAGGTTCCCCACCCCCAGGTCATGCCAGCAGAGCCCCATGCCCATCACATCCCCCAAGGGCACACA
>NW_008684355.1:0-4266 GCF_000695815.1 Acanthisitta chloris | reverse complement strand
CCGAGCCAAGCCAAGCCAAGCCAAGCCCACGCAATGCCCTGTGCCCTGCCTAGCCACACACTGCTCCAGCCAGTCATCCCGGGGCTGGTCACCACCTCACTGGGATGGTGCTGGGACTCCCCAGCCTCTCTCATAGCATCAGCACTGCACAAGCTCCTCAGCACATCCCCTACAGCCCCTGCTCTGGTGCACGTGGGGCCACGATGAGCCATGGGGCTGCTGTGGGGAGACCCAGCAAAGGGCAGAGGGCTGTAACAGAGGGTGTGGGGGCCCTGACACTCAGCACACAGCTCAGGATGGGCCACACACGTGTTGAGACAACTGTCTCCTTGCACTGCCAACATGCCAGCACGGCCCAGGGAAGTGTCCTTCATGGTACACCCACCACCAGGGACCTCCCTGTCCCCTGCAGGAGGCACACTGCACTCCTGTCACACACTCCAGCATAGCACTGACCATGGCACGGCACCCTGGAGGCACAGATCCTTCTCCCATGCCACTGGGACCACCACGGCCACTGCCCTCATGTCCCCTCCATGACACTGCTCCACACTGTGGCACCACTCTGGCACAGCCATGGCACAGCTCCAACCTGGCCCCATCACCTCCATACCTTCTCCCGCTGCACCAGCTTCTTGTAGACGGAGTCCGGGAAGGAGCGGAGGGGGCAGAACTTGCCGGTGCCCTCGGCACACATGAAGACACCGTTCTCGTAGACCACTCGCCCACGGCTGATGGTGACCAGGGGCACTCCGTGGCACCGCATGTTCTCGTACAGGTTGATGTCCCCCCCCTGCACCTGGGTGCTGGCCGAGATGGTCCTGAGCAGGGGGACGGGGTAGTGAGTAAGTGCTGGTGTCACAGGGAGCCCCTCCCCAGCCTCCCCCCGCAGGCTGCACCTACTTGGTGGCCTCAGGGTCCCAGACCACAACGTCGGCATCAGCACCGGGGATGATCCTGCCCTTGCGGGGATACAGGTTGTGGATCTTGGCGGCGTTGGAGCTGGTCACAGCCACAAAGCGGTTCTCATCCATCTTCCCCCCCACCTGCCACCAGACTGCAGGTGAGGAAGTGCTGGCCTGCATCCTGCCCCAGCCCCCCCAAACCCCACAGACACTCTGGGAGTGCCACTGGGGCCAGGACCCTTGCTGGGACCCACTGGGGTGCACCAGAGAGCACCTTGTCCACCCCTTTTTTTCCTTGTCCACCCCCATGCCCAGGGACAGACACCCTACAGGGTGTCCCACCCCACCAGAGCCCCTGTGAGCCCCCAGGGTGCAGCCTGGGGCCGGCAATGTCATACCACGCCGCGCTCCCAGATGATGTTCATGCGGTCCTGCACCCCACTGACACCGTGGGGGATCTTGGTGAAGTCCTCCTTGCCCATGGCCTTCTGCTTGGTGCTGAAGGGCCGGTGGTCCGAGGCCACGATGTTCAGCGTGTCGCTGCAGGGGGACAGGGCAGGGTGAGGGATGGCATCACTGGGACCACTTGGGATGCCTGGGGAGCCCAGTGCCTGGGCAGTTTGGCACTCAGGGAATGGGGTATCTACACCATGGGGTGTCTAGAGAATGGGACACCCTTTCCAGAGAGGTCTCAGAACGTGGGGAATAGGGTGCCCAGGAAGGGCAGCGCCTGGGCAGTGAGGTGCTTGGGGAGTAGGCACTTGTGCAGTGGGGTGCCAAGGGAGGAGGGTGTTCAAGGAGCTCAGCACCCAGGGAGGAGGGTGTCTGGGGAGTGGGGCACCCACACTGGAGTTTCTGAGCAGTGGGGTGCCCAGGTAATGGGGCACCCCATGACTGGAGTGCCTGGGGAGCTCAGCACCCAGGGAGTGGAGTGACCAGGGACTGGAACTCTCATTCAGTGGGGTGCCTACAGAGTGGGTCACCTGGGGAACTCAGTGCCTGGAGAGTTCAGCACCTGGGGAGTGGGACATCCACACAGTGGGATACCCAGGGAGCAGAGGTCCTAGGGAATAGGGCACCCATGCAGTGGGATGCCTGGGGAGAGCATACCAATGCAGTGGCGTGCCCAGGAAGCTCAGTGCCTGCAGAGCAGGGTGCCTGTGGAATGAAGCACCCATGCAGTGGGGTGTCCAGAATGCTCAGAACTCACAGAGTCGAGTGCCCAGGGAATGGGGCACCCATGCAGTGATGTTCCTAATAAGTGAGGCACCCACACCTCAAGTGCTCAGTGAAAGCTTGGGAAATGCAGCACCCACAGAGCACATCCCCAAGGAAGCACAGTGTCTAGAAGTGAGGCACAGAGAGCTTGGTGCTGGGGATGTGGGGTGCCCACAGTGTCGGGTGCCTGGAGGGCACAGCTCCTGGTAGCAGGGGTGATGGCACAGCTGGACACTTGGGCATGCCAGACACCAGGATGCCTGGAGAGCAGTGGCAAACCCCGGGGTTCCCTGTAGGGCAGGGAGGGAGTGCCTGGGGGTCTCACTTGGCGAGCAGGCTCATGAGGTAGGCGGAGGTGTTGGTGTCGAGGCGCAGCGGCGGCACGGTGACGTAAGCGGCGGCGTGGAACCAGTCCTGGTGGTAGTAGTGCAGCCCAGTGAGCGTGGCGTGCGCCGTGGTCGTCTCCGCGTACACCACCTTCCCTGCCAGGGCGGAAGCACATTGGTGTGCAACGGGACAGGTGTGTAGGGGCATGTGAGCAAGGGGCACACGTGTGTGCTGCCCATGTCAGGATCCCTGTGCACCCCGATGGGCATGAGCCCTGTGTGTGCTCACGTGTCCCATGTGTGCAAGCAGAGCTGTGGGCCCAGGTGTGCACAGCTGTGCAAGGGCATGTCCCCACAGGTACACACATGTTCCCGTGCCTGTGTGTCTGTTTCTACCTGTGTCTCGGGTGCCCACACATGCATGTCCACAGCCCCGTGCCATGCGTGTCCACACCTCCACAACCAATGTCCAAATCTCTCCAAGCCCCCACCTCGGCAGTGCCCACACGTCCTGTGTCTGAGGGTGTTTATGTGCCTGCACACATGACCCCTGCCCACGTGTTGTGTCAGGGGGTGCCCATCCGTGTCCCCTTACCTTGCATCTTGGCAGCAGCAATGACATCCCCCGCAGACATGCTGGACACGTTCACCAGGTACACAGGGCAGTGGGTCTGTGGAAAGAGGGTCAATAATGCTGTCCCTGTGGTGCCCTGGCTCTGTGGGGGTTCCCTGCACCCCTACCAGGGCCTGGGGACTCCCCATGGAACTGGGTGCCCACCCCCAGCAAGGTGATGCTCAGGACCACTCACCCGGTTGGCAATGGTGATGACACGGTGCGTGGCCTCAGCTTCCAGCTGTGGAGAGAGCCAGCAGTGAGACACGTGGCGCAGCACGGTGGCAGCAGTGGGCAGGTGGGTGACACAAGGATGGGGGGTGGCAGCTCTGGGTGCCTCAGAGCATCCCAGCCATGTCCTGTGCCACCACCACAGTGACACCAGCCATCACCTACCTCTTCAGGCCGGCTGATCTCGATGCCTTCTGGCCCCGTGATGCCCAGATCCAGTGCTTCTTTGGCTCCCTGGTGAATTTGGGGGGTCAGGGTGGGGGTTCTGCTGCCCCAGGGTGGGTGCCCATGGCACACCCTGTGTCCCCATGCTCACCTCAGCCACCAGCTCTCCGTTCTCGGCGTGGACGCGGGCGATGGCGCCGATGTCGCGGCAGGCGCGCAGGACCTGGTAGAGCTCGCTGTCCCGCAGCATGTACAGGTCCTTGTAGGTCATGAACATCTGGAAGGAGTTCACCCCCTTCTCCCGCACCAGGGTCTCCATCTCTGCCTTCACCTGCACCAGGATAGGGGGAGTCAGCATGGGACCTGCTCCCCACACCCCATGAGGGGCCTCTGCCACAGGGCAGGGACCGACACTCCCCGCTGGGCACATGGGATGTGGGATTTGTGGGTGATTCGGGGAGTGACAGATGCTGGGGAGGAGCAGGGGAGATTTTCTTGCTCCCCTGGGGGGCACCCGCTCTGTCCCTCCACCCCCTGCTCTGCCAGGGAGGGTCAGGGCTGGGGTCTCCCTGCGGCACAGCTGGGAGCCAGGTCTGATCCCACTCCAGCAGCTTTGGGGGGATTGCAGGGGCTAAGTGTGCTGTGGGATGGGGTCTGGGATCCAAGCCCCCACAGCCACCCCCATGGGGGTCATGCTGCAGGCTGGGGGACCCCAAGCTGAGACCACTGTCCCTGGGTGCCCCAGTCCCCCCCACGGAGCAGCAGCACCTTCCCCATCCCAGTGAGGGACTCAGCCCCACAGGGAACC